>NW_011500289.1:98319-98917 GCF_000495115.2 Populus euphratica | reverse complement strand
AAGTGATTTTTTATGACATAACTAAACACTAAAAAGTGTTTTTCAACTCAGTTTTTATGATATTATTAAATATAAAAAATAATTTATTTTTTTAAAATTTATTTTTCATAGAAATTACTTTTCAAATCAAAAAATTATTTTTCAGCCAACACATCTAGTGGCTTGGTACATTACATGTTTGGTAATGCAATTGAGAGATACTTTTTCTTTAGCAAAGATATTAAAATATTTTTTAAATACTTTTAATTTTGATATTTTTAATACAAAGACATCAAAATTAACAAAAAAAAAATCCAAATCAGTGTCAAATTAATATTTTTCTAATTCAAGTATATTCTGAGAAATATTGCATAATAACATCAAACAATACCACGTATCTAAATAATTTATTTTTTATATTGATAAGGTTTTGCTGGATCCCAAAGCCAATGAGGCATCTCAAAAAAATGAATGAAGATTCCGTATATGCAACTCTTATTTCATCCTTCTGATGGCGAAGCGTGGAAATGTTTTAACAGTGTTCATCCTCACTTTTTTGAGCTGAATTAAGGAATACGTGTCTTGGGTTGTGTATAGATGGATTCAACCCATTCGAGTT
>NW_011500289.1:97752-97971 GCF_000495115.2 Populus euphratica | reverse complement strand
AAAAAAGTCATACACGCTAGCAAATAGAGGTAAAGCTTCTTTTTTTTACTGTCACCGTCGCTTCTTGCCACTTAATCACAGGTACAGAAAAAACAGAAAAGATTTCTTTGTTGGTAGAGTTGAAAAAGATGTTGCATCCCCGCATCTTTTTGGTGAAGAATTGTATGATATTGTCTCAGAGTACGGTGACATTGTGTTTGGCCTTCAATCAGGTAGGTA
>NW_011500289.1:94160-97490 GCF_000495115.2 Populus euphratica | reverse complement strand
CAAAACCAAGAGCAAGCTTCGTGTTAGATAAAAACGCACAACTGCTAGTCTATAAATGGCTTAAGAGTCTGTGTTTTCTGGATGAACATGCATCAAACATATCACGGCTGGTTAATGCAGAGGACTGTAGATTGTATGGAATGAAGAGTCATGACTGCCACGTGTTTATGCAAACACTCATCCCATTAACTTTTCGTGATTTGTTACCAAAGGAAATATGGGATGCATTCACGGAGACCAGTCATTTCTTCAAAGATATATGCTTCAGTAAGTTAAATGTTGATCACATTGAGAGGCTTCAAACGAATATCGTCGAAACACTATGCAAACTTGAGATGATATTCCCTCTATTATTTTTTGACTCAATGGAGCATCTCCCTATACATCTACCGTTCGAGGCAAAAGTTGGAGGATCAGTCCAATATAGATGGATGTACCTATCCGAACGGTTAGATATTACAGTTGCAATGTAATTCATATATAAAACATTTATATGTAAACATTATTTTATATGTTTTTCTTAATTGAAAATACTTAATTAATATTTCAATGCAGGTACTTGTTTAATCTCAAGAAAAAGGTTAAGAACAAGACGCATGTTGAGGCTTCAATATGTGAGGCCTATATTGTTGAGGAGATCTCAATATTCATCTCTTACTATTTCGAACCTCATCTGAGAACGAGAGTCAATCGCGTTCCCTAGCATGATGATGGCGGTGAAGTGCCTTCTAGTGGGAACTTGTCAATATTCTACAATACTATTTATTGACGTACATTACATACAAGGTTTATCAAATGGGAAGGAGTGCACCTAGGTCATTGTCTTCAGTAAGCCTGGGGCCTAAAAGAAAATGTAAGTGCTACAATAGGTATTTTATCAATGGATATGTTTTCCATACTAAAGAATACGGGTAAGGAAGAAAGACATACAACAACGATGTTTGTGTTAAGGGATCCACTAGTAGTGAGTTAGAAGTTGACTACTATGTTAGATTAGAAGAGGTCGTCGAACTACAATATCATAACGAGCAGCATAGAGTGTTTTATTCAAATGCTATTGGTATGACACGACTGACAAAGGAATCAGAGTTGATCCACATTATGGTCTGGTCGAAATCAACTCAAAAGCTAGACTCCGGAACATAAACGATGTCTTTGTTCTCGCAAAGCATTGTCAACAAGTTTATTACACATACACCCCTTCATTTAGAAAGGATCGATTAAGAGTGGATTAGTTGTCTGTTTTAAAAACGAATCCCCGGGGTCGTGTGTGGAGGTTGTTCAGGATGAAAACGAAGACACAAGTGTGCGAGATGAAGTCTTTCAAGTTAGTGAGGTGGTTGAACCATATCGAGTTGCTCCTTCGATTGAATTGGAAGAAAATTCAAATTTTCATGTTTTCGATGATAGTCTTGTTGATGTTAATGCAGAGGAGTTGAATTTTGTTTTAAGCTCTAGTGGACAAGCAACTGTCGATGAAGAAGATGATATTCATATTGAAGATTGCGATGAAGGTGATAACGATTCAATTGATGACGATGAAGAAGAAAATTCTGACTAACTACCAAAATAAAACCCTATGTAAAACCCTTTTTTCATGTAATTTAGATTATGGATAATATATCTTAAAACACAAAATATTTATTACTTGAAATAATTAGTTGAAATGTCATAATTGTGAAATAATTACTTGAAATAATTATTGATCATGTATGATATATTTTGTAACATGAAATAATTACTGAAAATACCACCCAATCACCGACAGCAACACCAACGACCACAAGGCCATCGACATTTCACAGAGAGTTTGAAAATAATTACTAGAAATGCCACCCAATCACCGACGGCCACAAGGCAGTCGGCATTTCACATAGAGTTTGAAAATAATTACTAGAAATGTCACCCAATCACCGACGGCCATAAGGCCGTCAACATTTCATAGAGAGTTCAAAAATAATTACTGGAAATGCCACTTAATCACCGACAGCCACAAGGCAGTCGACATTTCACAGAGAGTTTGAAAATAATTACTAGAAATTTCACCCAATCACCGACGGCAACACCGACCGCCACAAGGCCGTCGACATTTCATAGAGAGTTCAAAAATAATTATTGGAAATGCCACCCAATCATCGACGGCAACACTGACGACCACAAGGCCGTCACTATTTTATAGAGAGTTCAAAAATAATTACTGGAAATGCCACCCTATCATTGACAGCATGAGCGACGGACACAAGGCCATCGGCATTTCACAAAGAATTCGAAAATAATTACTGGAAATGTCACCCCATCACCAACGGCATGAGCGACGGAATTGAGTCCATCAGAAATGTAGCGGCGAGTCAATTTTGGCGACAAACTTACCGACAGACCGCGCACATTTCAAGGCATTGTGCATTAAATGCGTCTCTAACCGCATCCTATTGCCAACAGATTTACTGACGGACCATGAAAAATATGGAGGGACATTAAGAATTTTGGTGCCAAATTCAAAATTTACCGACGGATTTTTGCACCTTACCGACAGAATAAAATAAAAATAATAATTAATTTTATATCCATCGGTAAAACTAGCATATTACCGTCGGTGAGTCCGTCGGTAAAACTGTCATATAAGTGCCCCCGTCCGCCTGTTCAATTCATTTTCATTCTGATCTCCCTTCTTCACTGACGATATCAAGCTTTTTTGTGGTGAATCTCCATCAATTGAAAAGGTTAGTGTTTCTTCTTTTTCATTTTACTTTAATGGTTTTTTTTATATATTTTTTTGTTATGTTTTTTGTTTTGGTGTATTTTTTGTAATGTAGATAAAATTCGTAGTTTTTTTTTTGCATAATTCATTGCTAAAGTCTATAGTTTGTTTTTGAATTTATTGAATATTTTTTATTGTTTTTTTGGCATAATTATTATTATTTATTTTGTTGAATATTTATTGTTAATGCTGAATTTATCTTAGGATTAGTAATTGAGTATGTTGGAATAATGATTAATTTTACTTTATTATTGCATGATTTGGGTTTAATTTTTTCGATTTATTTTGATTGTTATTCTAGAGTTTTTTTTTTAATTTATTATTTTGTTGTATTGGCATAATTATTGAATAATTTGTGGAATTGTAATTTTTAATGTTGAATTTACCTTAGGATTAGGAATTGAATATGTTGGAATAATTAGTTTAGATTGGGTAAATTGGTTGTGGCTATTGTTAATATGTGTAGGTTTGTTGTAAATAAATTATTATTTTTATCTAAACTTGTTCATTTATACACAGTACAAATTCTGGTGGGACAGTAAGCATAACATTGTTGTGAGGAGGGGGGGGGA
>NW_011500289.1:93890-94056 GCF_000495115.2 Populus euphratica | reverse complement strand
TGATTTTTGGTATGAAGCACAAAGAAAGGCAAAAAAAGCCGCGAGGGATAGGGGTTTACAAGGCTGAACGATGTTGTGGTTTGGAGGGATTTCAAATCAATATACATCCCGGAAGATATATGGCCACACTATATTGAGCACGTGACGTCTAAGCGGTTCACACGAC
>NW_011500289.1:93499-93726 GCF_000495115.2 Populus euphratica | reverse complement strand
TTAAATTCAGTTGTTGTTAATATATCTTTTTTCATTATAGGCTGCGTCTCTTGGACGTGAGCCAAGCCCGATGGAGCTGTTTGTGGAGACGCACGTGCGGAGTCAAGACTGCCAAAAGAGGGTGCAACAATTCATTGATAACCGTGCTTAACATTTCATGGTAAGTTTGTTCAACCATTTCATTTTGTAAGTTATTATGTTTATTGAATTGAATATGATGATAACTT
>NW_011500289.1:61485-93215 GCF_000495115.2 Populus euphratica | reverse complement strand
AGGCCTTGCAGCAACACACGGCTTAGCTCACCGAGAAATATGACCACCTATCAGCGGAGTACGTGCACCTCAAAACGTCTCAAGAGCAACAAAAAGCGGAGTATGAGCAACAAAAAATGAAGTATGAACAATAAAAAGCGGAGTATGAACAACAAAAAGCGGCTTACGAACAGCTCAGCGAAATAGTTATAAACATGGCAAATAGTGGAACATATGTGCCTAATCCTTTTTGGCCGTATAATCACTCAACAAAAAGCGGAGTATGAACAACAAAAACGGCTTACGAACAGCTCTGCAAAATGGTTATGAACATGGCAAATAGTGGAACATGTGCGCCTAATCCTTTTTGGCCATATAACCACCAGCCTCCTCCAAGATCCCCTCCTCCTCCTCCAGCTCCACCTTTATATTAATTTGTAATAAACATTATTTAACATTAAAACTTCATTTAATATTTTTTTTGAAACATATTCAGTTTGTAATGAATATTATTTAACTTTGTTTTTTTTTTCTTTAATATAAATTTTATTTGCATAATTGATTTGTATTACAATTAATTTACATAGTTTTATATTATATATCCTAAATAATTTTTCAAAAAAAAATTTAGAAAAAAAAAATTACCAATGATTTTATACACTCACCGACCGCATTGCCGACGGAATTACTCCGTCGGCATTTAACAGTGGCTGCCACACTTACCGACTAGTTTACAAACAGATATATTCGTTCGGTATTTCATACACTCACCGACCGACTTACCGTTGGACAAACTCCGTCGGAATTTGACAATAGCTGTCACATTTACCGATGAATTTACAGACGGATGTATTCGGTCGGTATTTCATACACCCACCGACAGCCCTACCGACGGTTAGTTTCCATCGATAAATCACGATATCACCGACGGAATACAAATCTGTCGGTTAATTCAAGCGGGAATCTTTTTTTTTTTGCGTGCAAATTCCGTTTGTGAAACCATCATGGTGGGAATCTTTTTTTTTTGCGCGCAAATTCCGTTTGTAAAACCATCGTGAAATGGTTTTTTTTGTTTTTCTGACCGATATAACGACAGAATGTTGAATCACCGACGAAAGGTAACTTGACAGATGTAATCCGTCGGTGAGTGCGTCGGTAAAAATATCACCGATGAACTTCTAATCACACACCAACAGAATATTTCCGTCGGTAAAACTGTTAAATCTTGTAGTGATAAGGTACCCACGTGGGGTTTGGAAAAAATTCTTTGGCGAATGTTGAGCTCGGGTAAGTTGCCAAAGCCCATTAAAGATGAAAGTGGATCTGGGTGCACTATTGAGATCTCGGGTAAGTTGCCAAAGCCCATTAAAGAGATCTGAGTGCACTATTGAGACCCAAATATGCTAGGTTAGGGCATGACTGCTTGACCTTATAAGAGCACTAGAGTGCATGCCCAGCAAATTTGGTGTTGTGCATACGCCTAATGGGGTGCATTGGGTGTACATGCACTAGCGGATGCTCAATGCATTGCATGATGTCCATGCACTACACTGAGAGTTGCATTGGGTGTACATGCACTAGCGGATGCTTAATGCATTGCATGAAGTCCATGCATTGAGAGTCCGTGTGTCAATGCTTCTTAGGAGTTGGGCTAAGGTTACCATATTCAAGCTCATGTTTTTTGAATGTTTTTTTAGTTTTTTTATTTTTTAAAGAATTTTTTTAGCTTTATTTTAAGAATTTTTTTAGTTTATTTTATTTAAATCTATCAATAATTAAGATAACTTCATAGAAGCTTTAAAAAAAATCTCTCAAAACTCTAAAAAAGAAGATAAATCCTAAACTTATGTAATGCATGAGATTTAATAAATGTTTGTGTATTAATGATTGAGGTGAAGGTGAGGTGTAAGGGTGGAGTTGTTTATGTGACGTGATGCGGGTGCTCTTGGTTCTGTGATGCTTGGATGTTGTTATGAGATTCTTTGATTTGTTTTCAGTGGGTTTTTATCTAGAATGGTTTGGTGTCCTTTCTTCTGGTTGTGTTTTTTTTTTTTATTTTTTATTTATGTGTATTGGATAAAATAATTTTTTAAAAAAAGTTTTTTTTATAGAGAGTATATTAAAATAATATTTTTTTTAAATTTTTTTATTTTTTTATATAAACATATTAAAATTATTAAAAAATATTTTTCAGATGAAAAAAAATAAAAAAACAAAACTTGTAAATGCACTCTTTATCTTCAAGAGAGATGTGTTATATTAAAAAATCTTTAGTTGTGAGTTTAATTTCCTCGTTTTTATTGTATTAATATCAATTTATATCGGTAAGTTTGATTTTATTAACAAATCAAGTATCCCACCCCTTTTGTTTATCTAATTCCAATCTCTGATATGATATTGCTCTCGTTGATCACCTTTTTCTTGATATGAAAGCCCGGCAAAAGGCTTAAAATACATACCTAGAACGTACTATGATTTGGGCCTAATAGATGAAAGCCCAGAATATGGTGGAAAAAATCAATTTTGGTCCCTCTTCTCGTAAGATGTGGTTAAATCCATCCCTCGACAATATTTTGGTTCTGTTACACACAGAAAATAATCCAGAAAAAGCTTCCCGTATTTTAGAATTTGTCAACAAAGGCAGGCATCAATAAGCAAATCAGAGTCTAGAATCTATAGTCACAGAAGTGTCAACAATCTAGAATTGATGAAAATCCAGGGCAGTTTCCATCTTAGCAATCTCAAAATACACATGTTGAACTGGTATTTCAAATTCTTCAGAGGAGTTATAAATCGTGGCCATGAAAGATGACATTGTGCAGGAGCAGTTTACAGGTCAGTTGCAAGAAGTGAATTGAATTTAAGAGACGAGATTTATGAAGAAATCATCAGCAACAACCACAAATTTGCAAACAGCAAACAATTCTCAGCGTGCTCTTCCAAGTTTCAACACACCTAAAAATTATTAGGCTATAATTTGTAGGCATTAATCAAAGTAGGCTGATAGTTTGGTTCCTTGATCTTCCTTAGAGTCCCATTCGTTTTTGTAAGCTCCTAATCATTCCAAGAAACAAGACAAGGGACACGTAGCTACTGCGAAGAAATTTTTTTTGTCTGATCCGTTCTAATCATTCCAAGAAACAAGACAAGAGACACGTAGCTACTGCGAAGAAATTGTTTTTGTCTGATCCGTTGAAAAAAATTCTTTATATATATATATAACTAAAAACTTAAATCATCATTAGAAAAAGTCTGTTTCAGTTACTAAAAATCAATTTTTGATTTCCAAAACATTAATTCCAAACATTAAAAAATATTTTTTTTTATCGATATCAACTTATTGGATTAAAAATTAATAAAAAATAATGATTTGATAAAAAATAACTAAAAAATCAATTTTTATCTCATAAACATGAATAAACTTGTATTTTGCCAACATGATTTTGATAAAACAATTATTATTTTAACCTGAAATAGTATAAAACTTATTTTTTACTCTAGTTGACATCATTTGATTTATATTGCTTAATGAAAATGGTTTTGATGGAAAAAAGGGCAATTGAACCAATAAAAAAATATTTTGAATTTTAATATTTTGAATTTTTTAATTATTAAATATTAAAAAATCAATTTAATAATGTAATGCCATCGTGATAACACTAAAGACTTTTAAGCAAACAGTGTAAGCTGGCTGTATTATTTATTCCAGAAAACAAAGAAATGAGTTTTACTTCAAAGGAAGATGTTTGTTTCTGAAAGTCAATCGTGGGTTAGAATAAGTGTTTAAATAGTTTTTCAAAGAGGTTTCCTCTTGTTCAAATAGTAAGGATTTGATGATTTTGCACGCACTTCAATAATAGAGATCTTTTCTCCCCTTCATACTGGGGCTCAATTGCAGGAATCACATTTTACTCTTGATGAGGCAATCCATTTGTAATTTAATCCTTTATCCCTTTTCATGTTCTATTGATTGCCTTTTTTTTTAATGTGTATATTTGTGATATATTAAAGCAAAGTGAAGAGTCCCATCAACAGTCTCAAAAGCAATTTGGCAAGCCCGATTAGTTTAATATTTCAATATTACACAAATTTGAATGGGACATCATTGATGGCCTGTCCGTCGCGCATCAGGCAAATTCTTACAACAACCAGCGAATCAGAACCCTTAATTTCCCTTCTTATACATCACTTCTGTACAAAAACATCGATTGACTCTCTATTTGATATACTTAATTTCAATGTTACATCATTTCTGCCGTCCTTTCATATTATTGCTTGCTGGGGTGCTTTGGTCTGTACCGAAACACACGTTGTTTGACTCGGTACATTGCTTGTTGCTGTTGTTTGCGTCAATGATTGAAAGTGGATGTTTTTTTAAAGAGATATATGTTTTTTTTCAGAGATATAGCATTAAGCCGACATACCACTTGAAGTGTCGGTAAATGGCTTGGAATTAGATAACCCTTGCAACCATATTATATATTCTCCCCTGTGGAAAGGGAAAACTTTGTTCAAAAAATACATTTTTCCTAAGGTAGCTGAAAGAACACTTGGTCGCTAGAATGAATTCTCCGATCAAACTCCCCAATACAATCCTCCTATACTTGCTTACCCTCTGTATCATTACTAAAGCACAGAACCTCAATAACCCCAATTACCTCCATCATTTTTGCGACAACACAACCACTTCCACAACAACCTACAAGGACAATTTAAATACTCTTCTCTCATCACTTGCCTCTAATGCCACCAGCAACAGTATTGGATTCTTCAATGCCTCTGCGGGCCTGGAACCTGATGATGTCTACGGCCTCTTTTTCTGTCGTGGTGATCTTAGCACTGACGTCTGCCAAAATTGCGTGGCCAATGCCACCAGTGATATAGTTCAACGACATTGTCCAACCCAAAGGGTGGCTCTCATATGGTATGATGAGTGCTTCCTGCGTTACTCAAACAAGATCATGTTCTCCACCATGGAAAGAGACCCTAATTACACGTTGTGGAATGAAAAAAATCTAGCTGTCCCTACAGATTTTAATCGGATACTTGTGGACACTATAGGCACTGCAGTTTATCGGGCAGCAAATATGCCAGCAGGTGCTAAGAAGTTTGCAGCCACAAAAGCTAATTATACAACGGACGACAATCTGTACGTCTTGGTGCAGTGCACACCAGATCTATCTAGCCGCGATTGTCATCAATGTCTTCTAGCAGCTTATTCTGGGTTGGAAATTTGTTGTAATGAAAAGCAAGGAGGAAGAATCATGTTTCCGAGTTGTCTTGTTAATTTTGAAATGTATATAAATTACAATGAAACTTATGTCGAGGCTGCAGCCTTGGCACCATCACCTGTACCCCAAGGTAAGAGTTTCATTTTCTTCGTTGGGACTGCTTGATTTTCATGTTGCACCTGAGATCATAATAGGTTATTATCTACCTGTATAACTGCCTCATACAAAATGAATTAGGAATTTGTCTAATTGAATTAGTTCAGAAAGTTGGAATTAGTACTGCAATTTGTCTTTGCCTCATGTAAAGCACAATACACATTCAATTCTCTATAACGATGTTGAAGAAAAACATTTTTGCTATGCAGGAGACAAAAGAAGTAGCAAAAAAATTTGGATTGTAATCGGTGCAACTCTATCTACAATTGTCGGGGTCCTACTGTTCAGTTCTTTCGCTTACACCATGTGGAGAAGGAAGAAAAGAGGTAAAAAAAAAGTCTACCATTATTTATTAATCATGCTCCTGATAATCATCGTCGTCGTTGTTGTTCTAACTACTATTATTTCGTAATCTGCACCTTAGAGGAAATACGAAACAGCCAGGTGATTCAATTACTTGATATGGAAGGAAGGACAATTGAAGATGACTACTCGAATGAAATTATGTATGGGGAGGTGAAATCCCACGATTCTCTTTTGATCCAGCTAGATATTGTACTCAAAGCTACAAATCAATATTCTAATGAAAATAAACTTGGTCAAGGAGGTTTTGGCCCGGTGTACAAGGTACTCATGGCTCTAAAGTCCATATTTATATGGTTGGTAGCTGTACTAAATTGAAAAAGAAAAAGTCGTTTTTTGAAAACATAATTCAATCTTCACTATGCTTTTTGATTATTATGTAGAGATGACGCTTTTGTTTTTTGGTTCATCGAATATTTAATTGCTTATTAGTTTAGAAAATATATGTGCTTTCAGGGTGTAATGGAAGATGGTAAAGAAATCGCAGTTAAGAGGCTTTCAAGAACTTCTGGTCAAGGATTAAGGGAGTTCATGAATGAAGTCAATTTAATTGCAAGACTACAACACAGAAACCTTGTCAAACTCTTGGGATGCTGCCTCGAAAAAAATGAAAAGCTGCTTGTCTATGAATACATGCCGAACAAAAGTCTTGATGTCTATCTCTTTGGTTTGACTCTAAAACTTCAAAGAACCTGATACTGTATATTCTTTTTTTTATAAAAAAAATACTTGTAGTTGAATTTTTTTGCGTCTATGGGCAACCACAACCTGTTAACAGGGTGGAAAAACTAACTAATTGAACTTTCCATCGATGTTTCTTAGATTCTACCATGCGTGTGCAACTTGATTGGCAAAGACGGCTAAGCATTATAAACGGAATAGCTCGGGGGCTCTTGTATTTGCACGAAGATTCACGTCTCAGAATTATTCACAGGGACCTCAAGGCCAGCAACATCTTGCTTGATTATGAGACGAATCCAAAGATATCAGACTTCGGAATGGCAAGGATTTTCAGTGGAAATCATAGTGAGGCTAATACGAACAGAATTGTTGGAACATAGTAAGTATTACTCTCCATTGTGTCCAACGGCCTCTCCCAACCCTACCGGTCTAAACTTCAAATATATTACGAATGCTTCTCATCAGACTCCTCTTTCATGCTTAGTTGTTCTTTTAGTACCAATGGATTGTAGTCTTTTCTCCTTATATATATATAGCTTCATTAAAGATAGGCGCCATAACTTTGAACATATTCTGTGAACAATTAATTCATTGCTTTCCAGGAAAAAAGATCACACTTGGTGAATATTCCAAGCATTGCACAAAACCTTCACAACATTCACATGCCTCTAAATTGATTTTTTTGTTATTATATTTGGATTTAACAGTGGATATATGGCTCCTGAATATGCCATGGAAGGGCTATCTTCTGTAAAATCAGACGTATTCAGTTTCGGAGTTCTCATGTTAGAGATAATTAGCGGGAAAAGGAATGGTGGGTTTCATCTTTCGGAAGAAGGGAAAAGCCTCCTCAATTTCGTATGCTCCTATCCTTGCATTTCGTCCATAGAAAAGATATTACTCTACTATGTCTATCAAAGAAGAGTCTAATATTAATTCAGGACATTTTTAATATTTCAGGCATGGAAGCTGTGGTCTGAAGGTAAAGGACTGGAGTTGATGGACTCATTACTAGAGAAGTCAAGTGTAGCGACTGAGGTGCTGAAATGCATCCACATTGGGTTGTTGTGCGTGCAAGAAGACCCAGTAGACAGACCAACAATGTCATCAGTTGTTGTTATGTTGGCAGGTGATAACTTGAAAATTCCTATCCCTTCAAAACCTGCATTTTCTGTTGGTCGAGTTGTTGCGGAAGAAACTACATCATCAAATCAGAGAGTTTGTTCTGTTAACGAGGTCACTCTTTCTAACGTATTACCACGGTGATTGTGGAGCAACTCTTCGTTTTTTCTTGTAACAAGAATGAATGGTGGAAAGCAGCAGCTAATCAAATTTCTCAACAAGACACTTGGCTTTTTAAGATCAGATTTTGCTCGCAAAAGACGAATTAAGCCTTTCTGGGGATCATCGGGCTGAAGATCTCAACAAAGCCTAATTATATTGCACAGTGTGACACGGACGCATATCAACAAGTTTTATCCAAGAAGAAATCCGGATGCATTAAACAAGTTTTCCGCTGAAAGAGGACATAAATTTTTATTTGACCATTAGATCATGAAAAAATTCTACAAGAGTGTTCTACTGTTACGTATGGAGGTTGGCTGGCTAGACTAGTCAGCCAAGGTCAAGAACTGTCCAAATTCAGCTCAGAAGTTTCTGTTTAGAATTTTCTTCTTTTTTTTTAATTTTCCTGGTTAATTTTAGATTTCTTTCCTAGTTAGATTTTAAAAATTTATTTGATTTATATTTTCTAGATAGATCAGGTTAAGCTCCTATTTAAGTAACCGTGTTTTTGTTATTTTCCATGAGAGATTATTATTATTGACAATGAGATATTTCAAATCAAAAGTTCTCATACAATCTTACAGTTTGACATAAAATCCTCTCATAGATTTTTTCCAATAGCCTAGCAAAAGAAGCATTGCCAATTCTTAAAGAAAGATCCTGTCTCATGTCACGAAAGCCACCAATCAAACACTTTAGTGCGTTAAGTCAAAAAAGAAGAAAAAGCTTGTTCCTACTTCGAAATTTCTAGAAGAACGTGATGCAGACGGAAGCATATCAAGTAGAAAGATAGGCTACAAATAATTTTAAAATCTTATTTTATTTATGCAAAGTTAATCTGACCAAATCTACCTCCAAAAGGTTTATAATATTTTTTATAAGATATAAAATCCGACTTATAATAGAAAACAAAATCAAAATTCTAAAACATAAAAAAATAATATAAAATATTAAACAAAACATTAAATCCAATAAAAATATCAAAATCAACCCTAATAACATTTTTTGAATCTAATCTCAGAAGATTTAACGCTTGATAATTCACAAAGTGGGTTTCAGTAGCAAAACAACATGTAGAATCTCCTTTGAAAATTTAAATCTTATCACATCTCGATGAGATCATGGCAAAGACTAAAATTATATATCATGAAAAATTAGAGTTGTTATTTAATAATTAAAAAAAAATAGAAATTTTAAAAATAAATATTAATTTTAGAGATTCAAATAAGAAGTTTATTATGTTTAAGAAAAGAATAATGTCACCTTTAAAATATTTTTTTAATTAAAAAATTCATTTACTTCATATTTTCTTCTAAATTTATCTTTTTTATTGTGATCAGTTATCCTAAAAATGAATTTTTAATTTCTAAAAGTGAATGCAACCCATATATAATTTTAAAATTTAAATATAAATCATTTTAACAAGACACATGTCAATTAAGTTCATGTGTTTGAAGTAAGTGTTGAACTTGCATAGATGATAAAAAGTGAGCAATGAACCCATATTGATGATGCAAGTTGGGTTTCATACCTAACTATTAGCTCTACAGAATTTAGTGAGAATTGGTTTTTGAATTATGTTTTATTAATTTTTTCATATTTTTTTTTATTATATGAGAATATCACTATAAAAAAAATTGGATTTTTAAAATATAAAAAAAATAATTAATATACATGAATTTAAATTCAAAAATAATAAAAGTATTTATTCAAAATTGACAAAATGGTAAAAAACACCAAAAATCGTTGGAAATTAATCTGGACCACGTGGAGTGTGTGCATTCGCGCGCTGTAAGTTGACTGGCTTAGAATAGCTAGCGCGTGCTTTTTATGCGCCATTTATAACCTGCAAATGACTGAATTAATGAGGCGATACAACACATCATTTTCTTTCTTCTCCTGCCGTCGGGTTTATTTCTCCCCCTAGCCGCTGCTGCTACTGCGATAGATTTAAGATCTTAGGTGGTCAACTGGATGCCGCAGCGGAAGTCTAACAATGAAAAAGGATCACCGTCCTTTTTTTCTAATTTTATTGGAGTCTACGAGTAAGAAATAAAACACTCAAATTCACGAGTAATAGATTAATATTTTTGAATGAAAATTCTTATTCAAAATTAAAAGTGTCATTCTAAGTGAATGACTGCTTGTATTTATAAGCTGTCAACCTTTATACTCAAATAATTACTTACAGAATTAAACTGGGAAATAAGAGTTAACAGGAAAATCCCTCACAAAGTAGGACTTATGTCCTTAATTCATGTTTTAAACAATAACATAAATAATAGAGGTACCTAGGAGCCCAACTAAGAATCTATGTTTAATAAGGAAAGTGCAACTGGCAATTCGTGCATGGTAGTAATTCCAGCAAGCTGTAATTCAGTTCATGGCAACTTCTTCGTCTGCATCCTTGAGCTGTACTGTAACCGCAACAAGCTGTCCTGCATCAGTATCCTCTGCTTTAAAAGAACTCGCCCTCGAGTTGGTTAGATTGGAGGATGACTCGACAGGTGGATGATACTCGAACAGGTCAACAACGTTGAAAGTATAAGATATTGCCATTTCTGCAGGGAGGTCTACCTGATATGCGTTATCCTTAATCTTCTGTAGAATCTAATAGGGGCCATACTTTTTGTCTCTTAATTTGTTAAATGTTCCCATTGGCAACCGCCCTTTACATAGATATACCATTACAAGATCTCCTACCTTGAATAATTTAAGTCGTCGTTTCCAGTCTGCAGCTGCTTTGTGGCATTAGACGCTTCGTCGTCGTTTCCAGTCTGCAGCTGCTTTGTATTTGGCATTAGACGCTTACAGTTTCTTATGCACTCTTCCTGAATGGCTTTAATTCGATCAGTCATATGCTTTACTGCAATACTCATTCCTGGAAGCTTTGGTAGAGGCACTAAATCTAATGCATGACTTGGGGGCTGGCAGTATTCCACTTGGAATGGTGTCTTCCAAGTTGATCTGTTTAGCATGCTATTGTAAGCAAACTCGGCTTGAGCCAACGTAAGGTCCCATTGTTTAGGCTTCTCCCCAGATAGGCAGCGGATTAAGTTGCCCAGAGTGTTGTTTACTAGCTCTGTTTGCCCATCAGTTTGAGGGTGGCTGGTGCTGCTAAAGTTAAGTGTTATGTCAAACTGCTGTCATAAGGTTCTCCAAAAATGGCTTAAAAATTTAGTGTTCCAATCTGAGGTGATAGATTTATGGACCCCGTGTAGACAAACAACTTCCTTAAAGAATAAATTAGCTACATGCATAGCATTAGAAGTCTTTTTGCAGGCAATAAAGTGGGTCATTTTGAAGTACCTATCCACCACCGTACTTGTCTACCATCACAATGACTAAGTCGACACCCCACTGTGTTCGTGGAAGTCCTAGGAAGAAATCCATTGAAAAATCCTCCTAAGGAGCTGCTAGTATAGGTAAGGGCAAGTATAGACCTATGTTATGTGTTTGACCCTCGACTGCTTGGCATGTTGGACATTGTTTTACATGGCTTCCAATGTCGCACTTCAGTTGGGGCTAGTAGTATCGTTCTTCTACAAGAGCCACGGTTTTATCCCATCCTAGATGTCCCCCCAAGCAGCCCCTGTGCAGTTTATGGATTATTTGCTCCCTTAACGACCATTTAGGTGTATATAATTGATTGCCCCGAAACAAGTATCCCTCGTGAATATGCATTCCTTCATAAGATAGACCTTGCTAACACTTACTCCAGATATTTCTGAAATCCTCATCTTCTGCATATAATTCTTTAAGACATTTGAAGCCTATGACTTCAACCCGCAGGGTGTGATGAGTAGAGACACCCTCCAGCTTAGTTCATCAGCCACTTTATTCAACTAACCTGACTTATGTTTCTAGGTCCATGTAGTATGGACATGCGAGTTTCCCATACGTGCTCCAACCAGAAATGAAGGTGAATTGTTGGATTAAGCTGTTAGGAATTCCGACCGGTGATATACTGATATTTACTTATAAAAGGGTCAAGCACACTGACATGATATTTACGTGGTTCAGCAAAACCGCCTACATCCACGGAAGAGAGTCTATATTATTAGAAATTAGAGAAAAAATACAAAACAAATGCATGGAGGAGAAAGATCACTTCTCTCTACTCTACTCCTAGCTCTCTTTGCTGCACTTGCAGCTACTGCAATGGCAGCAAGGCTGCTGCCATTGCAGCTCTCTCTTTCTCTCTACTCTTTTCACATTCTCACAAAACTTTTCACATTTTGCTCTCTAAAATCATGCCTCTTTTATAGGCATCCATGGAGGCTCTTCTTTCTTTGTTATCAATATTGGTGGCCACCAACTCTAGCTCATTCAACAATGGTGGCTACTAATAGTCAATGGTCAATGATTTATGCCTTACATGAAATGGCAACCAACCTAACAGAAGCCAACTCAACGAGCATGCATTCTGTTCATATTACTCTGACTGTTAATGAATTTTAGTGTTTGGTGATCACTGAATAGGATAAACTTCCTCTACATTAAGTAATGTTCCCAAACTTTCAAAGCTCGAAATAAAGTGTACGACTCAAGTTCATAGGTGGATCAGTTTTGGCAAGCCTCACTAAGTTTCTCTCTATAAGATGCAATGGGTCTGCCTTCTTCAAATAGAATAGCACCAATGCCAATGATATGAGCATCGCAATCCACTTCAAATAATTTATCAAAATCTGGTAATGCCAAAACTAGGATAAAAGATAACTTCTCTTTAATCAGTGCAAAACTATGCTTTGCTTCGATTACCTAATGGAATTTCCCTTTTTTCATACATTCAGTGATAGGTGTGACAATTCAAATAAAATCCCATCCCTGACAAATCATCGATAAAATGTGGATAAACCATGAAAGCTACGCACTTCGTTGATATTTTTTATGGTAGGCCAATCCTGAATGATTCGAATTTTTTTTTTATTGACTTTAATCCCGTCAGCACTCACAATAAATCCCAAAAATAATAAATTGCTAATCATAAATTTGCACTTCATTAAATTAGCATATAATTTGTTCTGCTACAAAACTATAGAAGTGGCTTTCTCAAGTGCTCAAGTTGGTTAGATTTACACCGGTTACAAATCAATATGTCATTGAAGTATACTACAACAAAGTTGCTAGTAAACGATTTAAGTACTTGATTCATTAACCGTATGGAAGTATTTGGAGCATTAGATAATCCAAACGGCATTACCAACCACTCATATATACCTTTTTTTATTTTGAAAGCAATTTTCCATTTATTTTCAAGCCTTATTTGAATTTGATGATATCCACTCCTTAAATCAATTTTTGAAAAGATTTTGGAACTGGCCAACATGTCTATCATATCCTCTAGTTAAGGGATGGGAAATCGATACTTAAAGGTGATCTTGTTGACAGCTACTATCTTTCTTGGGTACTAACAAGGCTGGTACTACACAACAACTCATACTCTTCTAAACCAACCCCTTCTTGATTAGTTCTTCCACCTGCTCTTATAGGACAAGACCTTTTTTCAAACTCATTCGATAGTGTGGCTGATTTGGTAGGCTAGCCCTAGGAATTAAATCAATTTGATACTAAACATCGTGCATGGGAGGCAACCCCTCTAGTAAATTTGCTAGTGTTATAGCCTGAAATTCTGCTAGTAAAGGTTACAGTGCCTTTGGAACGTTGGGAGGTTCAGTTCCAATTCTACCACCAACTATTATTGCAAAAATCTCACTGGCCCTATTGGTTTCTATTATAAATGTCTCTCTATCAACTAGTAATATAGGCTTTCCCTGCACCTTTAGCTCTACTGTAGTGAAGTCTTCTTTTAGAGGATCCAATACTACCTTCTACCCTCCCCTCATGAGGACATATACATTATCCCTGTCTTTGTAGGTAATGTCCACATCATATTACCATGGTCTGCCTAGGATCATACGGCAGGCATCCATTCCGACAACATCAAAAGTAATCTCATTCATGTAATTTCTCCCAATAAAGAATTGAATGCGGTAAGTTTCAGTAACTTTTGTCTCTGCACTACGCTTGATCTAGCCGATCTTATAAGGTGAGGGATGCTTCTCCATCTTCAAGCCTAGTTTCGTCACCATGGTTCTGGAGATGATGTTCTTGCTACTACCACTGTTAATAATAATGTCATACACTTTTCTGTTAACAATATACCGGGTCCAAAATATGTTGTGTCGCTGCAACTGATCCATTTGTTTCGGTGCTAACAGAAGTCTTCTAACTACCAGAGAACATGAGAGTAATTCTTCATCATCACCTCTTGTAATTTTTTTCTTCTTCGTAGGTGTACTCATGCTCGTCCTCTATCCTTTCTGCCTTTAGGTTCTTTCCCTCTCCTGGCTCAATCAGATTTACTAATCCTCGTTTTGGACACTGATTAGAGTAATGTCCTGGTTGTCTGCACCTGTAGCATTGATCTAAAGCTGGTCTGGAATATGGATTCCTTGGTGCTTTTGGAGGCACTACTCCTATCGTAGTCATCTGCATTCTGTTGCTACTTGGTCCTTTTGTAAAGTTGGACGTGGAGGGTGGAGGGTTTAGTGGGAACTTTCCTTTGTGTGCTGCAGCATGCATAGAATCAATAGGGTTCCTTGCCATGCCTGTTGCTCTTGCCCTGTCTAACTGAGCTTCTGCTTTTGTAGCCAGATCAATGGCTTCTGTTAAGGAATATATGGTGTGCATTGAAACTTGATCTTGTATATTTAAGCGCAATCCTCTCATGAATCTAGCGACTTGTTGTGCATCTATTTCCAATAAATTATTACAAAAAGATAATCTGTGGAATTCCTCAGCATATGCTTGAACTGTCCAGCTCCCTTATCTGCAATCCTAGTACTGCTGAAACAGTATCTACTCATAATCTGGTGGCAAATACCTATAACATAGCAGTCGCCTCATCTTTGACCAAGTCTGAACCATCCCTTTTCTCTGCCTCATTCATGTGAGTTGTAATTTCCCACCAAGCGGAGGCTCCTTCCATTAATTTGTAGGCGACTAACTTTACTTTTTTATCTTCAGGGATTTCCATGTAGTCAGAAAACCTCTCCACTACTGCTAACCAGTTGAGAAATCCCTCATTCTAAAGCTGACCATTAAAGCTAGGTAAATCCATCTTCATCCGAAATGACTGAGGCTCTCGCTCTCGCATATTGTGATAGCCCTGTCGATTGGGTCTTAATATGCATTAAGTATATATTCTTCATCATCACTTAATTCTTCCTCGTAGGCTAGCTGCCTGCGTGGATTTGGATTGTGTTCACGAGCAGGGTCAATCCGTTCCCTGTAATTCTCGCGAACCCTCTCATCTAAACACCGCTAATTATTTCTAGTTCTTATTCTAGCAAGAGTTGCTTCTATTGCTTGCAAGGTTTGTTGGGTTTCACGCTGGAAAGTTCTAAATTCTACCTGTATGATCATGCCCTCTTCATGTTTACCGTTGTCAAGGGTTTCATTTTTGTTCCATGTGTTTGCCACCTGAACAAATTAAACCTGCTCTGATATTAACTGACATAGCGGAAGTCTAACAATGAAAAAGGATCACCGTCTCTTTTCTCTGATTTTGCTTGAGTCCACGAGCAAGAAATAAAACACTCAAATCCATGAGTAATAGATTAATGTTTGTTTCTGAACAAAATTCTTGTTGAAAATCAAAAGTGTCCTCCTAAGTGAATGGCTACTTGTATTTATAAGCTGTCAACCCTAATCCTACTCAAATAATGACTTACGGAATTAAACAGGAAAAATAAAGGGTGACAGGAAAATCCCCCACAAAACAGGACTTGTCCTTAATTCACCTTTTAAACAATAACAGAAATAATAGAGGCACCCGGGCCCAACTAAGAATCTATGTTTAATAAGAAAAGTGCAGCTAGCAATTCGTGCATGGTAGTAATTCCAGCAAGCTATAATTCAGTTCATGGCAACTTCTTCGTCTGCATTCTTGAGCTGTCCTGTAACCGCAACAAGCTGTCCTGCATCGCTGGACGAGATGCCGACTCTGTCTGGGGAGTTGCTGCTGTTGATATGAGCTTGACTGTCGACGGTTATTAAGGAGCTGTTGGTATGGTGGCGCTGTTGCTGGTACGGTGGAAGGTGGCCGGTGACGTTGAAGATGGGTTATGGAGATTCGGTTGCAGCTGGGTTTCGACCTGGTTGACGTGGGTGGTTGGTGTTTCGGCTTTATTGAGGGCAGGCTTTTTTTTTTTTAAGTCAAAATCCATGGAGGCTGATTGGGTAGTTCTCAATGTGGGTTTGCCAAAATAAGAAGGAATGCTGGTGTGAGTTGTGTTAAGACATACACATACATACATACATACATACATACATATATATATATATATATATATATATAATTCTAGTTTATATATGATTTTTTTATATTTAGATTAAAATTATTTAAAAAAAATTATTGTGATTACATTAAACAGTATTAATAAAATTCATTCTTTCTTATCTTTTATTTTTATTTTTTTCTTTATTTTTTGAATTGTGTAATATATTATTAGAAAATAATTTTACGGAACCAGATTTAATCTTAAATATAATTTTTATGGACCCAACTGGTATTTAAGTCTTCCTTTCTTTTAGAGTAATCATGTAACTTCAAGAAAATTTTTACTTAGTTTTTACATTTTATTTTCTTTTCTTTTATGTTTTTGGTTTACTTTATTGATTATGACTTCAAAAAAAATGGCTTACTTCAGTTTAGTAGTGTGAGATTGAATTGAAAAAATTATTTATATTGAAGTTATATGATTATAAAAAAAATTTTAAAGTAAAAGAAATATAAAGATATGTTAATAAAATTTGTATAATACTTAATATTTTGATGAAAATTATGTTGTTTTGATAGATGTTTATGACTATAAATGATTTAACCTTACATTTGAAGAAATACAAGTTCTTTCTTATTCTATATTCTACGTCATTATGAGACATCATCCCCTCACTGATTTTTTTTTCCAATAGAGCAAAAGAAGCATTACTATTCTCTTACAATGCCAATTTTCATAGAAATACCCTATCTCATTTCACTGAAGCCACCAATCAAACACTTGGCTGGTTAGGTAAAAGGAAACCGAAGCTAAAATTACGAAGTCTATGATGACAACCAAATTGTTAAGCCGGACGATATTAGCTTTTACTTCAAAATTTCTAGAAGAATGTTATGCATAACCAGATACTAGCAAGCACATTAAGATAAGCCGAATTAAATAGTGTTAAAATACATAGAACTTTAAAACTTTATGATATTATGCAAAATTAATTCGACCAAGTCTACTTTTAAAAAGGTTTACAATGTTTTTTATAGGCTATAAAAACTAACTTATACTAAAACACAAAGTTAGAGTTCTAAAACATAAAAAAAAATATAAAATATTAAACAAAACATTAAACTCTCAAAAAACTAACAAAATTGGCTCAAGTAAACTCAAGAGATTGAATGTTTGATAATTCATAAAGTGGGTTTCTATATTCAAATAACCTATAAAATCTTTTTTAAAAATTTGAATATGATATAACAATTAAATATTTTACAATCATTTTTTTAAGATACTACTTTGATTTGGCGCGATTAAATATTCTTCTAGATCTAAACATGTCCAACTAGTCCATCAAAGCATATGCTAAACTATTCAAATAATCTATTTATAATAAATCTTCATATAAATATCTAGAACCCCAAATCTCTACCAACTTAGTTACATCATTCTCCTCAAGTTAGAAACAACTTATCCTTGAGTTTTGTTATTGCTTTGTTGGTATAGGCAACCACTTTTAAACTTATGATGTGTAATTCAATAAGATAAACGATGCCAAAATTCAATCTCGAAAATACTTTTGATCTTGATAAAACCACCAGTTATTTTCAATGACTTATTCCACACCAAAACCTCACTCATTTTTATTCAAAGTCTCCATCTTCACTATCTCTCCCTTCTCCTTTACTTTCTTCTTCTTCTTCTAAAAAAATCTAGATAAAAATAACTTATTTGTACCCTTGCTTTAAATAATTGTCTCCTTTCTCATATGCACCAATATTATTTATTTCCTTGTTATACTAAGAGTATACTTACTACATCGTTCATTATGCAAGATTTTCTTTTTATATTGAGATGACTTACCCAACATTATATAATAAATATTTATAGTCGCCGCATCACACCAAATATTATTAAGATATTTCATACATATAGAAAATAAAACAAGATAATATTTATCTACAATTACCTTGTTGTCTTGATTGAGTCATTTCAGTTTGTAGGGTAAGAAGTGTTTTTTCTTAAGTTGCAATTTCTCTGTAGCTTTGGCTTACATTATATTTTCACAGCTACCACCATTGATGATTAGACTACATACCTTGTAATTAATAGTACAAGTTGTTTGAAAGATATTAAAAGACATACAATCATGTATTAAATCACCCTAACGTGATAGCATAATTATAGTACCATAATCTTCATTTAAAATCTCTTCATTGCTATCAAAATTATTATACACCGATTCTATCACTCCATTTATAGTCTCCTCCATCAATAAATGATTTCTTGAATGACCTTTTAGTTTGCTACACCCACTAGCCTAATACTCCAATTCAGCATAACTATAACAACAAATCTTAAAGGCTGAACCAAAACTCTTTAGAGGGGTTAATCTTGGATTATTGTTGGACCCTCTTTTATTATGCTTATATGTCCAAAATCTTTTGTTAACAAGTAGCTTTTGCTTCTCCACTATTAAAGCCCTCTAATGTGCCTTTAAAATTTTACACAAAAACTATAAGCATAACACATCCATGATGGATTGTCGTAGCCTACTCAGATATCTTGCACCAGCTGCTCTTCCAATTCAGTCTAGTCAATCCTAGCCACTAATTGATAAAATCAATTAGTATAATTATTGAAAGATTTACCTTATTATTTTGATAAGTGGGGCCTTTGGAACTGAATGAAAGAAAGTGTTCCCTCATGTAATTCTTCATTTTTTTCCAAGCATTAATTATCGACTTCTCTTGCCTCTGTAGTGTCCTCTTTAATTGTTCCTACCAGGAAAAAGCCCATCCTTTTATTTTAATCACAATCAACATTACTCGTAAGTGTTTGGGAACTTTTTGTACTAAAAACTTTATTCCACCTCATTCATTTAATTGATGAACCTCTTTGTTTGTAAAGTTCCTATGACTTTATAAATTTTAATGCAAAACCTAAAATCCTCAATTCTAATTTCTTCTCGATCAAAAGATTGCCTCCTTTATCCCTTCCTATGGCACAGGTTTATATATGTATTGTCTATCAAGCCATTGTCACTCTCCTTTAGACCTTGTTTCCATGACTCTCTTTTTTCTAATTGACGAGTTAGTTTTTTTATTTGTCTTTTAGTTAGTAAAATAATTGACTTTTTTTTTATCACCAACTCTTGGATATTTCTCTCTAAATAAGGTTTATAAGGTATTTTACATGTTAGAAAAACTAATATAGAGTAATAAAAAAAATAGAATCTTAAAACATAAAAGAAAAGTAGCATAACACATCCAAGAAAAACAAGGAAAATTAACAAAATTAGCTCAAACAGAATTCTCTCACACAACGTATAGCAAATATAAAACTAGAGTTCTCAAGTTTTAAGATTACAAACCAATATGCAAAGAGATCTAGAAAATTATTTGGTGTTTTTATTGAATTTGAATAATAGTTTGTCTCCACAAAATAAATTAGATATTACTATTTATATTAGTTCTAAAATCATTTACAAGTAATGATTCATAATTAAGAATTTGTCTAACTAATAGAATCCATAAAGCATTAGGATTATTAAAAAGTAAAATATTAATTAAATTAAAAGTTCTTCGTTAAGTAGGAAATATATAATTAAAATCCAAAATTAACTAGTAAAAGGAATAAAAAAAGGAAAACAATAATTTTAGCCTTCATATTAGATGCTTCTGGCTTCTTCTTCTTCTTTTTTTGGATTTGTCTAAGCTTAATTTCAAGAGATTCAATTGTCTAGAAATCAACAAAGTGAGTTTTCATAAGAAACGTCCTGAAGAATCTCCTATAAAAATAATGAGACTAATTCAATGGTTGAATTTTATGTTATTGCCTTTTTAAACCACTACTGTAGTTCGGCATGATTATACCTTCTCTAATGAGGCTAATGTCCCAAATAAGGATGAGAAGACGAGGATGCTTCCACATTCACCACACTAAGGAACTTGTTCGCAAATGGGTTGTTGACTAGCCGTTTACTTAACGCTACCAAAAAAATAGGGTTATTAGCATTGGATTTTAGTTAATGATTTAGAAACAAATTAGCAATAGAGTGTGTGTATATGATTATTTTTTTAATGTCAACAATGAATTTAGAAATAAAAAATATGTAGATGAAAATAAATCCATCACAACTCTCTCTCTCTCTCTCTTCAACAAATAAAAAAAATCAAATTATCTAAGAAATGTGATTGTTGATTCCACTAAAAAATTTTAACCCAATCCAATGCTCCAAAACATTCACGTTAGTCATCCGTGTTATATACCAATCACAAAACACTCATTATTATTATGTTTTTTTTAAGGGGCAACGAAACATTGAACTATGCTCTTATTCTTTTATTCTTTTCTTCTTCTTCTTTTTCTAGGTAACTATGGGTATTTAGACTAGTTTATGCTCATTTCGACTAATCCTCTAAAACCTTAAAGTTAACAATTAGGTAAGCCTCCAATGACTCTGAGATTTGTAGTACTCGAACTAATAATTTTTAAATAACAAACCTAAAGTCTAACCAATTGAGGTATATTCTTCAAGGTTGCTATGCTCTTAATATGAATAAACTAAGGTATGTATCTCCTTGATTTATCATATAGCATGCCTTACTAATTGAAAAATTTTAGAATACAAAAAAAAGTATAAAAGATTGTCATAACCCAATTTTGGTCTTTTAGCTTTTAATTTAATTTTTATAGGGTTTAAAATGAAAAATTAAAAGATCAGATATTTATTTCGATGAAAAGTGTGATCTGTCAACTTCCGTGAAAATTAAAGACTACAATGTGCTTTTGTCATTCTATCTTTATCTTCAAGATAATCCTTATCTTTGAGATAATCCTAATCTTTAAGATAATAATAGTTATCCGCTTTTAAATTTGATTCTTAATCAAATTCAAACTTCAAAGAAGAGAATGAGTTTGATTGAAACTTGATTTCTCACACGTGAAGGAACTCTGGCACTATAAATATAGATTTCAGGGGGGGAAAAGAGATGAACCAGAGAACAGAGAATTAACCTAGAAAAATAGAGTAAAGGAAGGAGAGAGGGAGGAAGGAGGACGATTAGTGAGAAACCATAAAACAAAAAACCTCAAGAGGATGCCATTACCAGAACCCCTAAAACAGATAAACATAAAAAAGATGGGGGCGGCGAACCCTATACTAGCCGCCGCCCCCCTCAACCCTTTTTCTTTCCAGTCTCCCTCGACATCGCCTTCAACAGCCACATGTCTAGGTAAGTTTTCTTCCTTTCTTGCTAAAATAATTAACTAGTTACTATGTCTGTTAGGGGTGTGCTTGACAAGCATAATTTTTATACCTTGGCCATAATTTTTATATCTATTCTAATTTGATATTTCAACAAACGAACCCCTTTTTGATAACATAAAATTCAAAAAATATTTGAAACCTTTGCTGATTTATTTGTGGACCCCTCGCACCTTTTTTTTCTTTGTGCTTGTATTGTTTTTGTAGATGTACTCAATTTGTGGACTATTATTATTAAATACAAATACAATGACATAGAAAATTTCTTCTTCAAATTCATTTTTTTCAAAAATATTCACTGATGTCAAAGTCAAAAGTATTGTATTTTTGGTTTTGTGTGATATTTACCAACGTCAGAGTTGGAAATATTCATAGGAATTGTTCACTGACGCCAGAGTCAGAAACATAAAAGTAACAAAAAATAAAAAAAATATGTATGCATGAATAAAAATAATGTAAATTTATTAGTTTATTCCTTGACGCCAGAGTCAGGAATTAAAATATCAATTAAAATTTATTGGTTTATTCCTTAACGCCAGAGTCAGGAAATATTCATAGGAATTTATAAAAATTTAAATTTATTATATTTTATTTTATTTAGCTAGAAAAATAAAAAATATGTGAATGCGTAAAAATAAATTTATTTGATTTGTTTATTCACTAACGCCAGAGTCAGGAATAAAAAATATTGATTTAGATTTATTTTGTTTCAATAGCTGCATAATATTTACCAACCCTAGAGTTGAAAATATCTGTAGTTAAATATTCACCGACACCAGAGTCAGGGATATTATAAGCAAATTATCATAGCACAAACTAATAAACATATATCAATTTAAGATGAAACTAGCAATGCAACCTGCCTCAGGCAGGACGTTTAAGGGGTGATAATATCTTTTCTTTTACGTAACCAGTCCTGAACCATAGAATCTCTGTTGATTAGTTAGGATTTCTAGTGACCATAATACTAGGTGGCGACTCCTTAAACAAGACCATTCTCCCATCAAAAAATAGAATGTCAAAAATTCATTCTTTCCGTGAATTAATTTTTAAGGCCGTCGTGATGTCGGGTGCGACAAAGATAATTTGCAAATAATTTGAATAAATCTATTAAAGTCAATGATTTTATGTGTATTTTTTTTTAATTGAATGCAAAGGAAGGTTACAGCTTCATGTTATCGGTTACAAATAAAATAATATGCTTTGACGAGAGAATTAAAGATATTATAATTAATTTAAAGACAACTTTATTGTAACAATTTATTTTATCAAATTCTTTTTTAGTGCAACATTGTTCTTATTATTTGAAATCATGGTAAGTTTCTATATTTAAGTTTTTGAAATCCTTCAATTACTGTTCAAGACGATATCTTACAAATCATTTGAATTTAACTATCGGGAAGATAATTAAATGAAATCCTTTAATTTGAAAAATAATTTTACAAGTCATTTGAATTTAATTATCGGAAAGAAATCACCCGCCATTATTTGCACAACTATCGGAATCATGGTGAAATTTCTAAGATAGGTTGAAGACGTGCGTATTTCATTGATTGTATGAGAGAGGTTATTCTTTCATGTGACAGAGAAGGTAAGGAGATGATATGGACATTAAAATACTAAATATAGAAGTTTTGTGTACAAAGTGAATCCAAGAAGTCGGGTCTAAGCATATCCGTGTTGGGTTTGGGTAGCATGGCTTGCCTTAACCCATCTTGGAGAGGAAGCCCAGCTTTGGATTCTTTTAGTATTGAGTTATGCCCAAATCGAGAGTTATTTTGCCTAAATCGTTAAATAATCACACGATGTTATCATTATAGAATTGGGAAAAAAAAACAAGAAAAATAATTATTGGAGAAGTAAATTATGTTTAAGGAGAGAAAATAATCCATATAAATAAGAACGAACTTTCACGCACCAGAATAAGAACTTGGCATATCGCTTAATACAATAGAATAAATGGCAATACGAGAATGCTCCATAAGAATAATCTCCCCACTGCGTAAACGACCTGCGTTAGCAAGAGCTTGGGCTGCTTTTTTCTTACACATCTCCTTGTGAATTTGCAATCAGAAGGTGGCGTCTGCTATCAATGCTTCATAAGAATCCTCCGTGATCATCCTGGTAAGAAGTTTCAGTCCTTAAAGACAATCATTCTCAAGTCAGTCTTAGATTTTATATTTTTCTTTTCTTTTCTTATCTGTATATTTTGAATTTGCTTTTCTTTTTATTTCAATTTTAGGAATATTGGGTCCTAATATAAGGACTAGGTACATGTAATGGACACATCATTAGCTATCTAATAGATTCTAAAGAAAAATATTTAATTATATGAAGAAAAAATAATAATATACAAAAATTCATAAAAACCTAGTATTTTCTTACTGGTTTTATTCTATGACAACTTGACCTCATGGATCTTGTTAGGCAGGGAAGAAAGAAAATACAAGATAAGATGTGGAATGTCATGGGATTGGTCACCCAAACCCCAAAGAGTTTCAGCTCCAAAATTCCCAGAGAGATGGCCTCAATAAAGGTGTTTCTGACCTGTTTATAAGGTAAAAGAAACATATTCCCTTCATGTCCAGGCTCAAATTCACACTTCGCAGTACTTTAGAGAAGAAATAAACAGAGTTCATACTAACTTCTTGATTTATATTTTTGAAAGGCATTCTGAGCGATGGAAAGGAAGTAGCAATAAAGAGACTTTCAACTTTGTCTGAGCAAGACAGAGTTTACAATTGAAGTTCTGCTAATCATGAAAATTCAACACAAAAATCCTGTCAAACTTCTCTGTTTTTGTGTTGATAGAGATGAAAAGCTTCTGGTTTATGAATTTATGCTTGACAGCAGCCTTGACGCTTCCTCTCTGGTTAGTTTTCTTCAATGCTTTCGATCTTCATTGATCTTTAGATACAATCTGCTTATTTTTCTTCAAATACTGGATTTTAAGTTGTTATTAACTAATTCATTTCCACCGATATTGAACACGAAATTGTATTGTAAATAGAAATGCGAAGGGAACTCTTTATCTCCATGAGGATTCTAGGCACAGAATCCTGAAAGTTATCGATTCTTTATCTCCATCGAGACCTGAAAGCTAGCAATACCTTGTTGCAAAAGGATATGAACCCAAAAAATATCTGACATCGGAACGACAAAGATGTTTGCTGGAAGTGAAAGCGAGGTCAATACTGCAGGGTAGCTGTAACAGAGTGCGTTTTCATCTCTGGTATTATCGATTCGAACTCATTATAGTTGTTTTTTTTTAAATAAATTATTTAAAAATATATTAAAATAATATTTTTTATTTTTTAAAAATTATTTTTAATATAGTATATTAAATTAATCTAAAAATACTAAAAACATTTATTTTAAATTTTAAAAAAAAAAAAAAAAAAAAAAAAAAAAAAAACTATTAGAATGTATTCAATTGTATGAGGAAGCGAGACTACGAAAGGCTTATAAACAAGTATGGACACCTTAAACCTAAAAGACTACATTGTTGGGTTATTGGTATGGGCTTCTATATCTAATATTGGGTCTGTGTGTATAAAAGCTTGTACATTATGGATAAACTCCAACCCAAAAACCTAAATTACTGGGTAATTTATATGTGCCAACCCAAAAACCTAAATTACTGGGTAATGAATACATTTTACATGTAATTTTATCATTTATTTTTAAAATGGGATAATTAGAACTTATATGCGCACCCAGAAAATCTCACTCAATGTGGTACGCGTGATGCTGTGAGTTGGATTAAATCTTTTTAACAAATAAAAAAAAAACTTCGAGAGATTATATGTCTTAAGAAGGGAAATTAGATAATTATATTAAATCTTCATTAATTTAACTTGATAATATAATAAAAATATTTTAAATTTTCTTTTAAACATAGTCATAAACAATGATGAGTTAACATGTCAAATCTGTAATTTAGACATGAGATAAATTATATATTTATTATGTATTCTAAGTTTTGAGTTTAAGATAATTTAATAGAAAAAAATGATAAAAAATTAAAAATTAAAAAAATATATAAATTAAAATATTTAATAGTGAAAAAGTGGTCATTAATCTAGTAACTTGATAATATAATAAAAATATTTTAAATTTTCTTTTAAACATAGTCATAAACAATGATGAGTTAACATGTTAAATCTGTAATTTAGACATGAGATAGATTATATGAAATTATATATTTATTATGTATTCTAAGTTTTGAGTTTAAGATAATTTAATAGAAAAAAATGATAAAAAATTAAAAATTAAAAAAATATATAAATTAAAATATTTAATAGTGAAAAAGTGGTCATTAATCTAGTTTTATTTAATAAATTAATTTATTAAAATTAATTTATAATAAAAATCAACATAATTTTAAAAAAATCATCATTCATATGTAATAATTAATGAAATCCTCGCTAATATTATTAAAAACAAATGCTATTGTCTTATTTTAAAACAAAGGCAAATGATATTTTAAATTATTTTATTGATAATGAATTTTAATTAAAATTTAAGAAAAAAATTAAAACAAAAAAAAACAAAAAAACTAGATAAAAAAGGGGTGCATGAGCCTCAAAGGTTATTCTCACGTGTCTAGCCTAATAATAAAAAAGCTTAGACAAGCATGTGCCGCTTAGGCGTAGCCTTCTCTCTTAACCTTCTCACTCTTCTTTATTTTTTTATTTTTATTTTTTATTTACGTGGGGTGTCCGGGCCAGCTTGCGCGCACCACGACTAATCCTCACGATCCACTGAATACCCTGCAAACCCAGTAGGCATGTAAGGTACCGCGGGGGTGACAGACGTGCACGCCAGGACTCGAACCCAGGTGCAGTGGAAGGAGACAAGCCCCTTCCACCGCTAGGCCAAGCCCTAGAATGCCACTCTTCTTTATTTTAATTGAGTAAGTACACGAACATTAACTTTTATATGAGAAATTGAAAATAGCCCTATAACTATTTTTTTTTTGGTACTTCTTTGAATTATTTTTATACTACAAATTTAAATCATATTTCATCAAATAAGTTTCTATTTCAATTCTAAAATTTCAATAAACACTTTGCATTGTCGAGAACATCGAAAGAGATGAAAATATCAACATATAAAAAATCACAAACATCACATATAAGGTTGAAATTAAAAAAATAATAATAATTAAAGTTTATTGACAAATTCACTTCAAAGGAACAACATTGTTCCGAGCGTCAATGTGTAATAAAATTAGTTCAATGATAATTTACTATGATTTCTTACAAGGATTGGATTTTATTACTTTTATTTTTATGTTTTAAAAGTTTTTTTAATTTTTTTAAATTAATTTTTTTTGTATTTTTAGATCATTTTGATTTTGATGTACTTATATTAAAAATAATTTTTTTAAATAAAAATATTATTTTGATATATTTTCAAACAAAAACAACTTTAAAAATAGGCAAAAATACTATATTTTTTTGTAATATTTATCAACATAAAAGTTTGAAAATATTTATAATCGAATATTTACTAATGCTAAAAATAAAAATATTATATGTAGACCATTAAAAGCATAATGCAACAAATCATTAGCAATTTAAAACATAACTAACAATATAGCCTACCTTGTCGCATAACCATTCTTGTACCATAGCAATTTAAGATGTTTAATGGGTAATAATATCATACCTTGTCGCATAACCAGTCTTATACCATAAAATTTATATTGACCAGTTAGAGTTTTTAATAACTATAATATAAGATAGCAAATTCTAAAACTATACATTTTAACCTCTAAAAATAAAATATCAAATATCTATTTTTTTTCTCAAAAATTTTAAAAATTTCTGCAATATCAAGTGTGACAATCATGAAATGAAAATAAAAAATAAAGTAAAAAACATTGAAAATCATATCTTAATGTTTTATATATAATCAAAAGAAAAAAAATAATTAATTTCAGAAAATTTTATAAAATAATTATAATAAAAAATTAATAAAATATAAATTTTATTTTATTGAATATTCGTAATCACAATTTAAAAAGAAAATCATCTTAAGTTCATATATATTAATTAATGGAATCCTCATTAATATTATTAAAACAAATGCTATTGTCTTATTTTAAAACAAAAGAAACATTAAATGATATTTTTAATTATTTTATTGATAATAAATTTTAATTAATAATTTTTTTTTTTAACAAAAAGCCAAAAGACTGAATAAAAAAAGGGATGCATGAGCCTCGAAGCTTTGTCTTCCGCGTCTAGTCCAATAAAAAGAAGCTGAGACAAGAGCAGGCTTATTAGGCCAAGCCTACATTCTTAACCTTCTCCCTCTTTCTTTTTTCTTTTTAATTGAGTAAGTAGACGGATATGAACTTTTATATGAGAAATTGAAAATAGCCCTGTAATTATTATTTTTTGGTACTTCTTTGAATTATTTTTATATTATAAGTTTAAATCATATTTCATCAAATTAGTTTGTATTTAAAATGATTTTCATCACTCCATCAATAATCTAGGTTAAGACTCATGAATTGATTATATGCATGTCAATATATTTAATCTCAGTGAATTATAATTTGCCATCAATTAAAAATTAACACATATATTGGGTCTCTTTTACTATATATGCATATTAAATTAAGATAAAAATTAGAACTTTAATAAAAAAAGAAGTGAAAACGTGAGAAATTTTTAACTAAAGACCTTGATTAATATTGTACTTAAACGAATTGAAAGCACATATTGTAAATTTTAGTTTAAGGTACATAATAAATATTTTTAAATGGAATGTAAAAGCAAAGCAAAGCAAACGAACAAAATCATATCTCATTGTTATAAACCCACATCAATTTATAAATGTTGAATTATGTATTATTTGAATCATTATTATTTTTTAATTAAGCTATTTTTTTTATAAAATTGTAAACATTAAGTGATATAATATTATTTCTTTTAAACATCGAGGATAATAAAGAAAAATTAAATTTAATATGCATAAAAAATTAAAATATATTATATATTTATAAAAAATCATTACCTTTTGATTTTAGTTTTAGGAAAGAGGCATTCTAAATTTAATTTTAATTAATTCAGGAATTTAATGTGGAAAAAACATTATAAAAATTATATAAATTGTATTGAATGTTTTACATGTGTATGAGATCTTTTATTATTTCTATTTAAACAATATATATATAATACATGTCACACCCAATATTGTAACGACTTTTAAATTTTTATGGAAAAAAATAAATAAATGAGATCTTATTTTTAAAGTGAAAATGTTTGGTTTAAGGAGTCATTACATATTATTATAGTAATTAGAAATTCTAATTGATCAATATAGATTTTATGGTATGTGACTGATTATGTAAAAGAAAAGATATTATCACTTTTAAGCATTGTATTTAAAGTAGCCTGCATTGATAATTTTGTCTTAAATTGCTGAAGATTTATTGTATTATGCTTTTTATCATTTGCCTACAATATTTTTAACTTTAACTGTAGTAAATATTCAACTACAAATACTTTCAACTTTGGTGTTGATAAATATTATATAAAAAAATAGAAGATAATATATCTTTAGCTTTGATATCAATAAATATTGGGGGTTCATAATAATTTTCAATCCTAATGTCAATATTTCTAATTCTAACATTAGTTAATATCGAGAATACTTTTAATTTTGGAATTAATGAATACAAATATTCACAACTCTAATGTTAGTATATAAATAAATAAAATTTGAATTGCAAGTAAAATATAATTTTGTATTTTTGCAATGAGAGGACCTTCCTTTTTTTTTTAATTTCATAAAAAAAGGTAAATATTTTATATTAAATTTATATTTTACAGTATACATCTATGGTTAAGAAAAGTTGTAAAAAACAAAAACATGCAGGGAGCCCACAAATAAATTTAAAAAGGTCCTTAATTTTTTTTTGAAATCTTCTAATATTTTTAAATGTTTGATATTAAAATAAAGAGTTAAAAACTAAGGACAATGGTGATTCTAGGATGAATTTTCAATGTGCTAGGAGGAACCTGTTGATAATTTAAATTCTATAAATACTCGGATAACATTTACTATTCATAAATTTGTCCCTATCTTTATACAATTACATACAAAATTATTTATTTATAAAATAAAAATTAAAGTTATAGATCTTTTAGCCCCTTATCACCATGAAGGAAGAATCAAACTATTTAGGGGGTAAAACAGTACTAATTATAAAATTAATCAACGATATTGAGAGGTCATTCATTGTAGTTGACATTTATATATTCATTCATTGAAGTCCTAGGGTATACAAAAAACTAGTTTGATTCATTCATCAAACCCGACCTTAGTTTTTCCAAGTACTCGTGGGAATTGAAACTACGAGGACAGTGACGCATTCTTTGAAATTTCCTACAAGTTACAGTGATTTCCCTAATAATTTTAAGACGAGAATTAGAATGAAATATATATATATAAAGTCATCATCTTCTTGCACTGGTTCCCATCATAAAGATGATAACCATGTGACCATGAGAGAAGAAACAACTAGCTGAAACCAGAGTTGATTCAAGCGAAATGAGATCGTAGATAAAATTATAAATAAAATATTTTAAAATAATTTCTTTTTTATGTTGGATATGTGAAGTTGAAAAAGAAAACATTTGAATAAAATATTATGAGATTAAATAATCATATTAAGAAAATGCTTGTTTTTTTTTGTTAAACTTATATTTTAAAGTGTTTTTAAAATTATTTTTCATTTAAAAAATATTAAATTGTTATTTTTAGATTTTTTTATTTTAATATGTTGAAATAAAAATAAAAAATTAAATTTATTTTTAATTATTTTCAATTAAAAAATACTTATAAAAAAACATATCATATACCACCCTATGAAATATATACTAAGTAATGAGAATTCAAAATTAAGGATCGGGTCAATGTTAAAGAAAGAATTGTTAATCAAATTAAAAAAAAAAAAAAGTCCTTGCAGTGAACGTACAAGAGCTTTTAAGCTGTATACTAATATTTTTAGCACTTCAATTTTTCAAACTAATGAACTATAATTTTGTTAAAAAAATCACTTAATCGTGAATAGTCTAGTATCATTATCACTGGCTGCATCCAACAGGTTTATTGATAAGTAGTTGTAGATTAGTCAGATAGCCCTGTAGTCAAGCACTAACCGGAAGGTCACTTGTAGAAGTATATTGTTTATATTATGGTGATGATTTTAAAAGGTTTTTTTTTTATTTGAAATATATTAAAATAATAATTTATTATTTTAAAAAAATTATTTTTAAAGTCAGTATATCAAAATAATATAAAAATAATTAAAATCAATTTAAAATACAAAAAATCAAATTTTATATATATAAAAAATACATGTTGTGAGGACCGCATATACAATCGGTTTCTTAGGAAAGTCTTTACCCCTAACCTGCAAATTCAAGAATAATCTCTTCAAAATAGAATGGTCAAGCAATACATCTTAATAATAATATTATCAAGATATAATATGGCAATAGCTACTACGTTAATTCAACCACTTTCTCATGACCCTGATTAATAAAATACACTAACAAATCTGTTGCCCATTTCTTGTTAAACATAATGATTATGTATTTTAGTAATTATGCATTTAATTGACAATGATAGAACAATTTTCATAATGGATCTGTTAGGATAGAACCCAAAACTGAAGTGTGTTCAACAAATTGAAATAAAAGGCAAATAAACATAGTTTCACAATGAAGAGAGGAAGAAATCCCTCGAGTTAAAGTTAATTTTTTAAACTTTAAACTTACCTTAATTAATCAAATTATTATCTCATATTTAATTTTATTAAATAAAATATAAATGATAAGACTTGGATTTATAATTAATTATTAATTGATCAATAAAGCTCTTATATATTATTAAGGAATCATTTCAGCTTTAAAAATATTAGTTGAAATTTTAATATATAATTAATTTATATTGTTTTTTAAAAGATAAAAACAAAAACAAGTACAAACTTGATGATACTTGAAAGATGATCCATGTATTTGAACTTCGAATATAACAATACAAGCCATTCCCCATGTATTTGAATTTAGAATACAGCAATACAAGCCATTCCGCATGTATTTGAACTTAGCAAATAGAATTATAAGCTCTACTCAACAGATTCATATAAAAAACATATCTAGAAAATTTTCATTTGAATGCTAATTTATTCTTGATCAATCAAGTCAATGCTCCCGCCTGTCGTTTTTAACTGACAAGGCAAAACGTAAGGGATGGTTACAGTTATTCTCTCCCCATGATCAGCGGTACAACTTTAATGGCCCCATTACTCCACATGGTTCCAAGTGAATTTCACAGCCTTGCCTTCGACTATATATGAAATGACGTCCTGCACTTTTTCACTTAACTTAATCCAAGCCCCTTTTTATCTTTTCGTTAAATTTGCTAAATGTGCTCCAAAATGATCCTGATGACAACCATAGATGTAAATTT
>NW_011500289.1:58720-60485 GCF_000495115.2 Populus euphratica | reverse complement strand
AACTTTTATATGAGAAATTGAATGTAGCCCTGTAATTTTATTTTATTTTGTACATCTTTGAATTAATTTTATATTATAAATTTAAATCATATTTCATCAAATTAGTTTCTATTTCAATTCTAAAATTTTAGTAAGCATCTTTAATTATCAAGAATATTAAAAGAGATGATAATACCAACATATAAAATATCATAAACATTATAACATATAATGTTGAAATTGAAAAAAATTAAAATTCATTAAAAAAATTGGAAAAATAAAAAAAACTTTATTGTTGAATGAAAGGTGTTACTCACGAGGAATGAAAACAGTTTTACATGTCATGTATATTTTCTTTTGTTAATATAATGATATGCTTACTAAGTTGTTTGTGTAACAAATCCATCAGATATCCAAGGAGATTATTAGTTTTAAAAACTTTATTTTGTTAACCTTATGTAAATATTTAAGTTAAGGATAATAAAATTAGTGTGATTGTGTAATATGCTTTTTATGTAAACCTTAATGTATATAAAAATCTTAGCTCAGCATGTATTATATTAGTTATATAAAATTTGATATAATGAATCAACCAGAACTCCTTAGTTATCCTGTAATTAATCCTTTTAAAATTTTTTAGAAAACTTATTATGTTTTAAATCTTCTCTTTACATGTTAGTATCCCCTTTTTTCTTTTAGATTTATAATATAATTTGTAGGTTATGTTTAAGTTAAACTTGTTCGTAGGACATCTATATATATATATATATATATATAATGTGGATTGTACAAGTTGTTGAATATTAATGATTGAAATAAGGTGCAGAAAATAAGGTCTAGAATTATGAGACCTTATTATGATGGATTGAATGTGTAAATTGATAGTAGTCGATAATTTGGGATGTCTTATATAAAAAGAAACATCGGTGGGTGAGGATCTAGTGGCTGATCTTATTAGTAGTGGTGATTAGTGACTTGTCACACGTGTTTTAGGGTCATGTATGATCACTAAGAATAAATCAATGAGGGTAGTAAGGCCCAAAGTAGATAATATCTGGCAAGTTGGGCCGGGTTGTGATAATTGGTATTAGAGTCGGCTTTATAAGCTGTTCAGTTGTGCCAACAGGGTCATCGGGCTCCTTAGAGGGAGTGAATTGTAATATCCCACATCGACGGGTGAGGATTTCGTAACTGACTTTGTTAATAATGTTGGTTACTAGCTTGTTAGATGTGTTTTAGGGCCACACATGGTCATTAAAAACAAATATATGAGGGCAGTAAAGCCCAAAGAGGACAATATTTAGCAAGTGGCCCGGGTTGTGACATTGGATATTAGAACCAGCCTCATTAGTTGTCTGGTTGTGTCGACAAGGTTGTTGGGATCCTTGAGAGGGGTGGATTGTAATATCCCCATTGGTGAGTGATGATTTAGTAGCTAACCTTATTAGTAATATTGATTGTTCACTTGTCATATGCATTTTAGGGCCATGTGTAGTCACCAAGAACAAATCCGTAGAAGCGGTAAGGCCCAAAGTAGATAATATTTGACAGATTGAGCAGGGTTATGATAGGCCCAACCTAGTGGCCAAGCTTTGCAGTAGTAAGCATACGTGAATAATTCATATATGCTTGCATAGTAGAAGGGTAATCAAAATAAAAATGAGGAAGAAGGCTTACCTGGGATTTGTTGTTGGAGACGAAGTCATAAGGCGTTGATGCCTATATGGTTGGATGGGTTGAACTGTTTGCCACGATTCTTCTCTGTTTCTTTTGTTGTTTTTTTTTG
>NW_011500289.1:55598-58569 GCF_000495115.2 Populus euphratica | reverse complement strand
TCTTTTTTACAGATTCAAGGGTAAGGGACTGATTGTGGCTAGGGGAGGTATTAACACCCCTAGCACACCCTACCTGAGGTAAGCTGTTTTGCGGTTTGATGAGATTTAAAATTTTGAAATGTTAATCAAATTTTAAGGCTTTAATAAATCAATTATTAAATCCTAGAATATATGTAGAAACATGTTCTTACATTTTCATGGAAAATATAACATGATTTTATTTATCTTTGAGATATTTAACTATATTCAAATTAAACACTTAATTCTTTTTTTCTTTTTTATTTTTATAATTCAATAACATAAATAAAAATACAAACACACACACACATCTCTTTTTATTATGCTTACTCACCCATAATTACATGTTTACAATATTATAAAAAAATAAAAAATCAAAAAATCAAAACACAATAGTATCCAAATATATATAGCAACATTTGAAAATTACAAAAATAGCTTTGGGAACAGTGTTGGAGAATTCTGGGCATCTTTCTATGATTTGTGGACTAGTGGCGGCGCATCTCCTCCACGTGCCACCGCGATAACAAATTAGGAAACAGTGGGTCTGTAGCAGCCTCCTCCCTTCTTTCTTTTCTTGTCGGTAGTGAGGAAATCTATCACCTGCATTAAAAAAAAAATGCATAAACAGCAATGGGTTTTAATCATTTCCTTCCTTTAGATCAGATCATTCTCTGTCTTCTTTCTTTCTCCCAGTTTGTTTCCCTCTGCTAGTGGCAGATCTGGCTGTTGGCTCGCAGTTGAGATCTGCTACATAGGGCTGAACCGATGAAAAAGGTTCGGTTGATGAGGAAGGGGACGATTTGTGAGTTCACTCATGTGTGGGTAGCCGCTGTGTTTTTCTTTTCTTTTTTTTTGTAATTTTGATTTTTTTGTATTTTTTAAAGCGAGTAATATCAACGTCGACTCAAAAAATTAGTGATTGTAAAATTAACACGTTAAAAGTTAAACATGTTTAAAATACCATTGAAAATTTAAATTCTTCTGAGATGACGTTAAAAATGCTAAAAATGATGTAAATATATCAAAATGTATTTTTTAGGGGTGTTCCTTGTTTTTTTGCAATTTTTTATTTTTTTTTGAAAATTTATCAAAAAAATGGGTAAACAATTGGGTAGCAATAGATGCCCCCTCTTTACAATGCTTACAAAGTAAAAATTCCTCAATATTTTGCATAGTAAGCTTGTAAAGAAAACAAAAGGTCTTCCTTACTTACTTAGTGATCCACTAAGCCAAGGACTTCACTTTTTAAAAGAAAATGGTCCTATTATCTTAAGTGACTTGCTTATTTTGAAGAAAATTGGTCTATTTTCAAGGGCGATCTGCTTGCATGAGTAAATTTTTTCTCCGCCTTTATCCGAGTAAATTTTTTCTCCTCCTCCACTATTTTACTGTAGCATGGTATTTATAGAAGAAATATTGATAGGGTTCCAAACTGGTCCCTTAACTTTTCTTTTTCTTTTCTTTTCTTTTTTTTTGTAATTTTGATTTTTTTGTATTTTTTAAAGCGAGTAATATCAACGTCGACTCAAAAAATTAGTGATTGTAAAATTAACACGTTAAAAGTTAAACATGTTTAAAATACCATTGAAAATTTAAATTCTTCTGAGATGACGTTAAAAATGCTAAAAATGATGTAAATATATCAAAATGTATTTTTTAGGGGTGTTCCTTGTTTTTTTGCAATTTTTTATTTTTTTTTGAAAATTTATCAAAAAAATGGGTAAACAATTGGGTAGCAATAGATGCCCCCTCTTTACAATGCTTACAAAGTAAAAATTCCTCAATATTTTGCATAGTAAGCTTGTAAAGAAAACAAAAGGTCTTCCTTACTTACTTAGTGATCCACTAAGCCAAGGACTTCACTTTTTAAAAGAAAATGGTCCTATTATCTTAAGTGACTTGCTTATTTTGAAGAAAATTGGTCTATTTTCAAGGGCGATCTGCTTGCATACTTACATTGGTTTATTTTCATGGGTGATCTGCCCACACATACTCACGCTGGTCTTTTTTCTTGGACGTCCTACCCTTGTGAATGGGTTAACCTGAGATCTCATCTGACAATCTCCTTTAACCAAAACTAAAATTGATGTGTAGCTTGGTCAACCTAAAATCTCATCTGGTGATTTCTTTTAACTAAAGCTAAACTCTGTGTGTGGTTAGATTAACCTGAGATCCCATCTGGTGATCTCTTTTAACTAGAACCAATACAAAGATGTGTGTGTGGTCTCATTATAATGGGTGACCTACCAAAATGGAAAAAATAATGGTCTCATTATGATGGGTGACCTACCCAAACGAAAGACATCAAAATGTATTTTTTAGGGGTGTTCCTTGTTTTTTTGCTATTTTTGATTTTTTTTGAAAATTTATCAAAAAATGGGTAAAAAATTGGGTAGCAATGGGTAGCAATAGATGCCCCCTCTTTACAATGCTTACAAAGTAAAAATTCCTCAATATTTTGCATAGTAAGCTTGTAAAGAAAACAAAAGGTTTTCCTTACTTACTTAGTGATCCACTAAGCCAAAGACTTCACTTTTTAAAAGAAAATGGTCCTATTATCTTAAGTGACTTGCCTATTTTGAAGAAAATTGGTCTATTTTCAAGGGCGATATGCCCGCACACTTACATTGGTTTATTTTCATGGGTGATCTGCCCACACATACTCACGTTGGTCTTTTTTCTTGGACGTCCTACCCTTGTGAATGGGTTAACCTGAGATCTCATCTGACAATCTCCTTTAACCAAAACTAAAATTGATGTGTAGCTTGGTCAACCTAAAATCTCATCTGGTGATTTCTTTTAACTAAAGCTAAACTCTGTGTGTGGTTAGATTAACCTGAGATCCCATCTGGTGATCTCTTTTAACTAGAACCAATACAAAGATGTGTGTGTGGTCTCATTATAATGGGTGACCTACCAAAATGGAAAAAATAATGGTCTCATTATGATG
>NW_011500289.1:33655-55431 GCF_000495115.2 Populus euphratica | reverse complement strand
AAGTGAAAAAAATGATAGTCTCATTGTGATGAGTAACTTACCTAGAGAAAAAGATGACGGTCTCATCATGATGGGTAACCTACCCAGAAAAAATAATGGTCTCATTGTGATAGGTGACCAACCTAGAAAAGATAATGGTCTTATTATGATGGGTGACCTACCTAGAAAAAATGATGGTCTCATTGTGATGAGTGACCTACCTAGAAGGAAGATAGTGGTCTTATTATGATGGATGACCTACCTAGATGAAAGATAATTGTTTCATTATAATGGGTGACCTACCTAAATGCAAGTTGATCAAAATGTGAACTGGTCTCATTATTATGGGTCACCTACACAATGGAAGATGATGGTCTCATTATGATGGGTGACCTACCTAAGTGGAAAAATTAATAGTATTTTTATGATGGGTGACCTACCCAAATAAACAAAATGATGGTCCCATTGTGATGGGTGGCCTACCCATAAAAAATGATGGTCTCATTATGATGGGTGACTTACCCATAAAAAATAATGATCTCATTGTGATAGGTAACCTACCCAAAGAAAAAAATGATGGTCTCATTGTGATAGGTGACCTACTCAGATAAAAGTTGGTAGTTTTATTATGATGGGTGACCTACCAAAAAAAATAAAAAAAATGAAAAGCGGTCTCATTATAATGAGTGACCTACCTAGGTAAAAACATAAAGAATGGTTTCATTGTAATGGATGACCTACCTAGAAAAATATGATGGTCTCATTATAATAGGTGACCTACCCAAATGCAAAACAAAAGATAGTCTCGTTATAATGGGTGACCTACCCAAATAAAAATAAGAAGAGTGGTCTCATTGTTATGGGTGACCTACCTAGATGATAAAATATGCCTGTCCTAACAAAAAGAGTTGGTTGAGAAGTCTTAACATGATAAGGCTTATAAACCTGGCACTTCCTGGTTGCAGGGTTGACTTAAAAACTCCTCTTGATGACAGGGTTGATTTTCTTATTTCTTTGAGATTTTCCTACTAGCATGGACCATCTCATTCTCTTCTTATTTTAGGGTCAAAGCCATGATTCTTTGTTTTTATTAACTCAATGATTCTTTCTTTTTCCACAATCTTGTTAGACTTCATTAAGGATCTTCCTGTAACAAATCACAAGTATGTGCAATGCTTTGAGGTTAGATAACATGCATGCATCCTTACCTGATTTAAAATATAGGTCCCCCCTTTGATGATTTATTATCATAGGATGCCTTTGTTTACATTCCAAAGCTTTCTTTATTTTTTTGATGCATTGGCTCATTCATGTGCTAGCTATCACTCAACTATAAATAAGTGCTTATCTTAGGCTTATCGTATGGTTACTGCTATTGTTGCTTATCAAGTTTAACTCTGCCCCCAAGTATGGTGTTGCTTGATTCATTATGAAGGATTTTCTCTCCTGGATTCTTTTACGAATTATCCTCTGATTGGTTGTTTGCATCATGCCAACACCTATGAAGATTGTTAACCAATCATGAAATTACCTCCAGTTGAAACAATACTTTTCAAGTATATGTTATCATTAACCTTCTTGGAAACTATCAAGTCATTTAAGCATGCATCCCACTACTTGTCATAAAAGGCTCATCATTGTATGTTCAATTTCTTCTTAATAAGTTCTTTTCAGCCCGTCTAATTAGATTGTGAAAAGAAATGCATTGGAATTATCAATGATCCATTTATCACCCATATTCATACAGTGAAGTGCACCTTTCAGCTTCAAAATAAATGGTCCCACAATTAATCTTGGTGAGTGCATCCTTCCAACATTCATTCAAATACAACTATGCGATAACATCATTCAAAAGTCATAGCCATATTGGAGATGATAAAACAAGTAGACGATAATAAAATGCCCTTGAAATATAGTGTTCCTCATCAATTGTTGTTGAAGTTCACTAAATCACATACTGTCTTTGAACAACATTGCCTCCAGTAATGATCTGAATGCTCATTCCTTCCAAGGGTCCACTGTATTGCTCCCAGATGGTCAACTTTTCAAGGAGTGTTGAGAAGTGTTGACATCATTCTTGTCAAGGTTTTGCAAACTCGATCGATGTTCTTTTTGTTTGACAATCTTTCTTGTTCGGAATCAAATCTCATATTTCAAAGATTATGTCTATTCAAGTCTAATTGTTGAAATGAAATAAGAGAGATGTCTATTTTTTAAAGTATTTTTTTTTTAAATTCAAGCTTCTTTGATCAAAGACCCAACACATTATTTATTGTAGTTCTTTAACTATCTTGTATTTTGAAAATAGAAATGACCCATTGTAAGATCAAAATGATTTTTTTCATGGTTGTTTGTGTTAGTTTTAATATTTGATCTTGGGTATATCTTTTAATGGTCTGCAATGGGGTGACCTTCTGTGAATTTTAAGGAAAACAAAAGGCTCAAGTCAAAACTTGAGGATTCATCAAGAAAGATTTTTTTCCCTTTTTTTAACATCAATTTTATCAGCATGCATAATAACAAATAGCTTAATCCATAAAGCTATGACTCTTATAGAAAAGCTTTTCAAGTTTTGAGACCGCCATTTATCAGTTCAAATTTAGCTTTTCAAGTTTTGAGACCGCCATTTATTAGTTCAAATTTCTTACTTGATAAAAAAGGGTTTTTAAAAGCACATAATGCAGGCTATTGTTCATGGCTATGAAAGAAAGGAATTTCACAAGCTCAAAAGGTGTTTGAGGGTTTTAAAGACTATTGATCAACATCAACTATTCATCAACTCTCTTTCTCTTGTTGTCATTGTAGAGAAAATGACATATAACCTTGTTAATATCAAATATAAGAATTCTCTTAACATAGATTATAATGCAAATCCAAAATTTTCTTTAATAAATAACCAATCTAATTTGTTTTTAAGACACTAGAGATTTTATCTTAGACACAGCAAAAGATATGAAGCTTTTTTTTTTTTTGGCTTTTGGCATTTGCTGTATCTTTCTTCAATTGAAACCTTTTTTGCCCCTCTTAGAATTGATAGACCTTCTCCTTCCATTCCACCTTTTTTTTTTCTTTTTCATAGCCTTCCTCAAAGTTTTCTTGGATGACCCTTAATCTATCGCTTTTCTTCTTCTAGCCCTTTCTCAATCATTGGACTTTTGTTCTAAGCCTTTCTTTTATCCATTAATTCTATAGTGTCTTCAAAATATCTCTTATTTACCCATAGTATAGGATGTGATGGGTTTTTTTTGAAAGAAAATATTTTATCAGGCTCAAAATGGGATTGCAGGGGATAATATTTCAAGAAATGTGAAAGGATAACAAAGATAACCTTTTCTCATTTCAAGCAAGATCAATTAGAATTGATAAATCTTGACCTTATCCAGTATAATGATTTGGACTTGTAAGAATCATGATTAGCGAGTTTATAACTACCGAATCCAACTACATGTCATTATGTATACTGCTAAAACTTAGTTATATGATGTATGATTCAGTTTCAGAAGGTATGAGTTCCAAATTATTTGGTCACCTTATCTCATTTCAACAAGCATTGAGTCATTTCTGCAATCAAAATACTTTTAATCTTCAGGATTGATTAATCTTAATCGCATGTTGGAGCTTGATCAAAATATTTTGTCAAAATAACCTTTGAAAGAAACATCTCATGCTTTTAAAACGACAAAGAGATAAAGAAAAGACATGTTTCATTAAAAGATAAGATGTGATCCCAAAATAAAATGCAGAATGACAAAATCTATAACAAAGATGCTCGACAGTTTAACACTTTTCTTGGATCAGTTACTCTAGCAATATTTGTGTTTCACCGAGCAATTTTGATCACTTGTCATTTTGAGGATGTTCTGTGACAATATGACCAACGACACCCTCCTTCATAGACTTCATTAGTTTCTTGCTCACTAATTTCTAGAAATGGCCGAGGACCCCACCATGGCATCACATCTTTTGTCTAGATTATACCACCTAGAAAATGGTGGTTATATAGGATTTGTCGATGTCAGGCAATAAGTTTGGCATTTGAAAGATACTGGTAAATAAACTCACATGGCAAAGAAATGTCTATCTTTAGCAAAGACATTTAAATAGTGGATGATACAGTAAGACTTGGCAAGACTTTATAATTAATGTTTCCCACCTTCAGAGTAATCTTCAAATTCATTTCTCATCATTATTCTGGAATTTATGATAGAATCTTTAATCTTTCCTCTCTTCATAGCTTCTTCAATTCTTTTGACAATCCTCACAACATCATGTCAATCTTTCAGTGTTGTTGTGGTTGTTTATGGATTATTAGAAACCTTCCACTAACTAGGTAATCTTGACAAGGTATAAAAACATGCAATACCACCACTGCTGACGTGTGGAATCATGCATTTGTCTTAACTGGAAGAGAACTTGATGAATCTAAAACTCTTCGGTCTAATCTTTGATTGCTCACAGATAGTGCAACAAATAGACGCTTATAGAATGAGTTCTGCTCTATTGAAGTTTCAGTCTTCTTCCTGTTTTTCAGCCCAGGTTTGTCTCTTCTCCCTACTTTTATGTTTTAAAGCAGACACTGCTAGAAGAAAATTGTAGATGATCTAAAACTACTGCATCCTTTCTTGTCTTCCCCACTTGCAAAGCCATAAACAGATTGCTACACTGAGGGTTTTGTCACATTAAAATTCAATGACTACTCATGTTTTCAGACCAGGTCTGACTCTTCTACCTACTATAGTGTTTCGATATTGAAACTAATGGGGGAAAGTTTTATAGCATATGAAACTACTATATTCTCTATTGCATTCCTAACTGGCAGATCCATAAATAAATCTCTATAGAGAGAGCTCTGCCATGTAGAAGTTCAGCATCTAATCATTTTTATTTTTTAGACCAGCATCTTGTGCTACTGAACTGAAATTAAACTCACAGTGGGGGTAACTTCAAAGAAGACTAATGCATCATGCATAGAAGGCTAGCAATTATTCAGTGCCAATTGAAGATGTGAAGGCGATGGACAATTAACAATGCAACTGATCAAGAACAAAGGTTGTTTATAGTTGATGACTGAAGGCATTGTTGTCCTTGTTCACGACTAAAAAGGAAAGGTACAACTTTAATGGAATGTAGACAGGTAGTGTTCCCACAGAAGATTGTGTAGACATTCCCTTTCCATTTGATGCTCATCACTTGTTCAGACAGATCTAAACATATCTACTTCACCTTTGATGCTTTCAACTTCCTTTTAACAATGAGCCTCACTCTGACTCCTTTCTTTATTATCCATCTTTTTCAATCCAGTGTAGTAAACCTCGAATAGGGAAACCTATTTTTTCATCCCAGTACATGCACGATAAATGATTAGTACTTAAAAGTGCATTTTTCATCAAGGTTTTATATCATCATTTTGCACTTGAGGTATCAATAACTCCTTAACTAAAGCATGCTTTATAATAATATATCTAATAATATAAGATACCTTTAATTTATGGTAAATGTTCATTTTAAATGCAGGCCTATCACATAAATGAAAATATTGACTGATGACTTTAAGAACTTAAATTGCAAGGATAAAGAGATGGCCAAACTTAGAAAAGAGATGTCGGTGCAATCCAAACCGGAACACTGTTCGGTAATTGGGTCATATCTGGAGCTATATATCTCAGATTTAGGTCCAATTTATATGGATGGAAAGGTAAGACATAGGCCTACAACTTTCATATGGAGCCCAAGATCTAAAAAGGCCATTATCAAGTCCAAATTGTAGCAACAACAAAGAAGCCCGAATCTGTCTTCCAGCCCGAGCACTGTTCGGTATTTTGGCCATATCTGGAGTTCTAGAAGTCCAAATGAGCTGAAGTTTTTACACAAGAAAGCTGAGACAATTGCCTACAACTTTCATGTTTGCAACTGGCTCCAATTTTGACGTTATCAATGACGTTTTGGGCAGACAAGAGAAGATAAAGATTGTCACCAAGTCAAAAGTTGGCCACCCACTTATCAATTAGTCATCAAATCAATAGTTCCCATTTTTGGCCTATAAAAGGAGGCATTTGCCATGAATTTAGGCATCTTGGTTTCCAGATCAAGATCATGCTCTTCCTTTCTCTCTTTGTATTTTTTATGCTTTGTTTTCATTAATATTAAGTTTATGCCTTTCATTTCCTTTCCTTTACTTAGTTAACTTTTATGTTCTTATTTTGTTTATCTATTTTGCTTTCTTTCATTATGTCTAGCTAAGTTAATTATGTCAAGGTGAAAAGGTTACACTAATGGTGTAAGAATAAGTATAATGTAAACTTAATATGAACTTTAATGTTTGATACTAACATGTTTTATATTTGTTATCTTGTTCACTCTTTAATACTTTGCTTGTTAAATGACTAATCTTGATTTATGTTATATAACACTTGGTACAACAAATGCTTGGCACTTTCATAGCCCATAATGTATGGTATAACCGACACCTGAGCTATGAAAGGAACTTGATTTATTGTTAACATAAGTTATAATCATGAATGCTTGACGAGATTTACAAGTATTAGCATTAATTGAATAAGATGACTAATGTAATCATGTTAACAATATATAATCTGATTGGAACCTCCTTTGTGTGTGGTTTCCAATTCAATAATAAGAGTTTATACTATACTTGTTTGATATACCATTAGTGGAACCTCTAACCTTGACATTTGTTATTATCATTGTTTAATCGTTACATTAATATTCCATCTCAAAGTTCTCATCTTCTTCTTCTTCTTCTATTTTATTATTATTATTATTATTATTATTATTATTATTATTATTGCTATTAATATTATTGTTGTTACCGTTGTTGTTTATAATTGTTATTTATAATTTGTACAATTAACCTCCCTATGGTTCGACTCCGGTCTTGCCGGGTTATTTATTACTTCGACACTCCTGCACTTGGAAGAAGACATCAATCTTTTAGTCGTATCAATAAATATATGATATGTAATCTATATGATGAACTTGCTCTTCAAGGGGTGACATATGGTCATAACTCTTGCATGATGAAACACGAATTTTTATTCTTGATCAAACTCTATAATAAAAATTTCTTAAGTGATGTCCATTATATCCCCCGTAAGTCCTGAATTCAAGATGCTTCAAGAAGGGTTTGCTTAGATGCAAAACAACTATTTATAGAGCATATATCCTAAAGACAGGTTCTACTCTTTTTACGTAAGACAAATTGTAAGTTTATTACTTGGTCTTTAAAAAGGGTCTCTTGTTGTCCCAATGATCACTTTTGTAAAGACAATATAGGGGCTCAACAGATAATGGAATGACACATATACCAATCATTAATAGTCTAAGCACTCAATGAAGAGTTGGGGTTTACACAAACTTAAACCTTGACTAAAAGTCATAAGGTAAGCTGTTAGTTCCCCACCTAACCTAAAGTTTGTATGTGCTTTCATAAATTAAAATGTGATGCATGAAACAATTCTATACAATGCATTATTAAAACAAAAATAAAACAAGATAAAAGGTAAAAAAATTTAAACATAAAAAATACAAAACTTAGACCAATAAAGTTGAAAATAATACTTGTCCCTAGTGGAGTCGTCATTTTATAGCACGTCCCTCGCGCGGCTTCGGTTGGCGATTTTTTGCTCTTTTGCTTGATTTAGTTCTTTGAAAGTCGCCACCTAGTATTTAATTAAAGGTTACTATGAAACCCAAATATACTGGTTTTTATCAAAGATTTAAAGGTAAAAGACTAGTTGTGATTAGGAAAGATATTAACACCCCTGACACACCCTACTTGAGGTAAGCTGATTTGCAGTTTGATGTTATTTAAAATTTTAATCAAATTCTAAAGCTTTAATAAATTAGTTATTAAATTTCAAAATATATGCTAAAACATGTTCTTATATTTTTCAGAAAAATATAACATGATTTTATTTATCCTTGAAATATTTAACTATATTCAAATTAAACATTTAATTCTTTTTATTTTTTTTATTTTTATAATTCAATAACATAAATAAGAATACAAACACACACACCTCTTTTTATTATGCTTACTCACCTATAATTACATGTTTACAATATAACAAAAAAAATCAAATAAATCAAAACACAACAGTATCCAAATATACACAGCAACATTTGAAAATTACAAAAATAGCTTCGGGAACAGTGCTGAAGAATTCTAGGCATCTTCTGTGATTTGTGGAACAGTGGCAGCGCGTCTCCTTCATGTGCCATCGCCAACCCACGCGCCACCGCGATAACAAACCAAGAAATAGTGGGGCCGTAACAACCTCCTCCCCTCTTTCTTTTCTTGAGGGCGGTGAGGAAATATGTTACCTGCAACAAAAAAAGCACAAACAACAATGAGTTTTAATAATTTCCTTCCTTTAGATCGGACCATTCTCTGTCTTCTTTCTTCCTCTCGGTTTGTTTCCCTGAGCTAGTGGCAGATTCAGCCGTTGGCTCGTAGTTCAGATTTGCTACATGGTGTTGAACCGATAAAGAAGGGTTGATTGATAAGGAAGGGTACGATTTGTGAATTCACCTATGTGTGGGTGGCCGCTTCGGGTTGGTTTCGATGGAGATCGATTTGTGCCGATGATGGATTGTGGGAAATGATCGAGCTCGCTGGAGGCGGTGGCTGGCTTCTATGGAGGCTAATCTCCAGGGAGATGAAAAGGGCTGTCTTGTAGGTCTCTAAGGGCAGGATTACAGAGAAAAAGGATAGAGGTTATGGCCGAGAGAGAGGGAGGCCTATCCGGTGCTCTTTGGTTTCTCTGGTTCTTGGCCTCAAAGGAGAAGGGGGGACGATGGCTTTTTGGCCAGGAGATGGAAATGCTGGGTCCGGGGCTTATGGTGGTGAGCTAGGGAAGATATAGTTGCGGGAGCAAAAATCCCCAAAGCTCTCGTTAGCTCTGGTTCTCTATTTTTCAAAAGAGACCCTATAGCAGCAGCTCCTCAAGGTGGATTTAGGTTTTTGCTTTTTCGAAGGAGAAGCAGTTGCAGAGAGGATATATTTTTTAAGGTTTCTTTTTTTCCCCTTTTTTTTTCTTTCAATTTTTCTTCTCCCCGAGTAAATTTTTTCTCCGCCTCTGTGCCTCTCAATTTGTTCTCTTTCTCCACTATTTCACTGTAGCATGGTATTTATATAAGAAATATTGCTAGGGTTTCAAACTGGTCCCTCAATTTTTATTTTTTTTGTAATATTTTTTATTTTTTAAAGCGAACTTTTTTTTTTTTGTAATTTTTTTATTTTTTAAAACGAGTAATATCAACGTCGACTCAAAAAATCAGTGATTATAAAATTAACATGTTAAAAGTTGAACGTGTTTAAAATATCTTTGAGAATTTAAATTTTTCTGAGAGGACATTGAAAATGCTAAAAATAATACAAATATATCAAAATGAATTTTCAGGGGTTTTAGTTGTTTTTTTGCTATTTTTGATTTTTTTAAAAATTTATTATGCTAAAAATAATACAAATATATCAAAATAAATTTTCAGGGGTTTTCGTTGTTTTTTTACTATTTTTGATTTTTTAAAAAAATTTATCAAAAATATAAATAAAAAATTAGGTAGTAACAATTTGGATCATATTTGGTCCAATTTTGATGGATTTTTTATTGAACTGATCTTCCCTAATGAGAAAGAAAAGAATGAATAATTGATTTAGAAACGATGTTGTTTTTTTTACTAAATTAACTTTGAACTTTATAATTTCATCTTTATTAGTCTTTTGTTATTTTAACCAAATTCTCAAATTATTTTCTAATATTTCTTCAACAAAGCTCCAATTCATCTATTCACTTGTTATTTTGAATGAAAGTACATACCTGATTAATCTGGGTTACATTATTATTATTATTTTAAATTAAATTATTGTTTATGTTTTTATATATTTTTTTAGAAACTCAAAATTAGAATACAAATAAATATAATTATTTATAGTAGTGCAAGAGAAGTCAAACTTAGCTTATCATCTTTGCCCTGGTGTTTACATTAATTCTCTATCGAGCTCGGTATCTTTTTCCCCCCTAAACCTAACACCTAACCAGTAAAAAACAAAACAAAACAAAAAAAAACTAGTTTGATTCATTCATCAAATAACCCGACTTGGTTTTTCCAAGTACTCGTGGCATTGGAAACTACGAGGACAGTGACAGATTCATTGAAATTTGCTACAAGTAGGTCACCCTTGGTGTCTTGATCACGGTGATTTCCATAATAATTTTCAGACGACTATATAAATTTTCAGCCGAATATATATATAAAGTCAACATAACAATGTGACAAGTGAACAAACAACTGGCTGAAACCAGAGTTGATTCAAGAGGAATGAGATGTAGATAAAACTTATAAATAAAATATTTTAAATTATGATTTTATGATTTTTTTATTTATGTTTGACAAGTGAAACTTTTGATAATATTTATTTTGTATTTGAAATTTTTTAATAAACAAAAATTATTTTCATTTCATTAAATATAATTCATAAATATAATTTATTTATTTATTTTTACAGCTAGAAGTCAATGTCAAAGTGATTCTCCGCTAAAATCTGATATGATTAAATGGCATGACTCTATTACTTCATTTTCAAGGCTCTTAAGCCCTTGCTGGAAAGTTTAGCCATGAAATATGGGCGAGGTTACTATTCTTCTAATTTTGCAGCTCTTGCTAAGGTCATGTACTGTTCTAGTCACTTTATTTTGGTATTTTAAAAGAAGGCATTTGAATAAAATATTGTGAGATTAAATAATTATATTAAAAAATATTTTTTTATTAAACTTGTTTTTTAAAATATTTTTTGCTTGAAAAGATATTAAATTATATATATATATATGTTTTTATTGATTTTGATGTGCTGATATAATAATAAAAAATTTAAAAGAAAATATTGTAATTAATTTTTAATTAAAAAATGCTATATATCATATTATAAAACCTACAACGTGTATTGAGAAATCAAAATCAAGGATTGGGTCAATGTTAAAGAAAGAATTTGTAATCAAATAAAAAAAATTGTCCTTGTAGGGAACGCACAAGGGCTTTTAACCTTCAATTTTACGTACTATTGAACAATAATTTTTAACCTTCAATTTTTCAAACTAATGAACAATAACTTTGCTAAGAAACTCCCTTAATCTTCAATAGTCTACGGATCATTATTACTGACTGCATCCAATAGTTTTATCCCTTTAGTCAATCATCTCCTAGAAGATATATTTGTTATTTTAATACTGATTTTAAAATATTTTTTACTTTAAAATATATTAAAATAATATTTTTTAATTTATATTTTACATTAAACATGTAAATCAATATAAAAATATTAAAAAATTAAATTTTATAAAAAAACGCGATGCAACCACGCAGACTTTCTGTATTTTAAGAAAGTCAGCACCACTAACCTACAAATTCAAGAATAATCTCTTCAAAATAGAATGGTCAAGCAAGATAACTTAATAATAGTGCTCTCTAGAGATAATATTGTAATGACTAGAACGTTAATCCAACCATTTTTTTTTTATCACCCTGATTAATAAAATACAGTAACAAATCTAGCAAATCTATTGCCCATTTCGTGTTAAACACAAGGATTATGTATTTTATTAATTATCCATTTAATTGATAATGATAGAGAAACTTTCAAAGTGGTTGGAGTTTTATAAACTTGAAATTTGTATGAACTAATTAAATTATTATTTCATACTTAATTTTATAAAATAAAATATAAATAATAAAATTCAAATTCATAATTAATTCATCAACAAATCTTTTATACATTATAAAAAAAAACTATCTCAACTAAAAATTAATAGGTGAGATTCTAATTTTAACATAACAAAACGAAAAGAAGTACACACTCAATTATACTCGGCAAATTGTCTATGTATTTGAACTTTTAATATAGCAATACAAGCTATGCCCCATGTATTTGAACTAAGCAAATAAAAGGATAAGCTCTAGTCAGCAGGATTCATATAAAAATCATATCTAGAAAACTTTCATTTGAATGCCAATTTATTCTTGGTCAACCAATTAAGTCAATGCTCAGGCCGGTCATTTTTAATTTACAAAGTAAAACGTATTTTCAGGGATGATTACAGTTATTCTCTCCCCATGATCACCTGTACAGCTTTAATAGTCCCACTACTCCACATGGTTTCAAGTGAATTTCCAAGGCCCTCTGTATTTTTTCGTTAAATTTGCTCCAAAATGATCCTGATGACAACCATAGATGTAAATTTAGTCATGTTTTTGCTGATCATACCGTTTTCAGTTCTCCCAGCCATTACTGTTGCAGACCATCTTGTTACATCTTGCTCCAATAACACAAGCAACTACACTCTCAACAGTCCATTTGAGAGCAACCTCAAGCATCTTCTTGAGACCTTGCCTTCCATCACTTCATTAACAGGTTTTAACTACACCTCTGTTGGAGAACCCCCTGCCAAGGTCTATGGCCAAGCACTGTGCAGAGGTGATGTCAACTCAATTTTGCTGACAATCTGTGAGCGAAAAGAAGTAATCATGTCTTGCATTAATGACTGACATGGTTATTCTTAATTCTTGCTCATGACGGATAACATGTAGCGCAAAATTGTCCACAATCTTAGTTTATTATTTTTGGAGATTAAATATTTTTCTACATCAATTGAATCTTATGCAATTCTCTGCTTTGCATGGCAGGAAGTAATTGGAAGATTGGGATAGTGGCATTTGCTGCATGTGCTCCTGTAGTGGTGATTGTAATTGTCATTGGGTCTTGCATTGTATGTCTGCTGAAAGAAAGACGACAACAAAGAGGTAAATTAACTAAGCGATCAGCAGATTGTTAGGCTAAATTGATATCAGAACTACAAAAGAGTAAAACTCCGATTCTTTGTCAGGCGTGGAAAGAAGTCACCTAGCATTACTACAGGAATTGGCCTGTCCAAGAGGGGTCACAATGACAGATGAAGGTCAGTTGGTAAGTTCTGAGGACCTGCCTTTCATGGACTTGACTACTATCAGAGCAGCTACAGACAACTTCTCCGATTCAAATAAGCTTGGACAAGGTGGGTTTGGCACTGTTTATAAGGTAAGTGGTAAAGGTGTGCTGTCATAATCCACTGACATTCAGGAGTATGTCTTTCCAATCCATCCCTCTAGGAAAACCGAGTTTTTTGTTCAGTTTGCCATGGCTTAAGATTGCTTCAGTTGATAAAATTTGCCTCGTCGCAAATTTGTTTCAGGGTGTGTTACCAGATGGGAAAGAAATAGCTGTTAAAAGGCTGTCAAGGAAGTCATGGCAAGGCTTAGAGGAGTTCAAGAATGAAGTCAAAGTAATTGCAAAATTACAGCACCGAAACCTTGTGAGGCTATTGGGATGTGGCATAGAAGGAGATGAAAAGCTGCTCATATATGAATTCATGCATAACAAAAGCCTTGATATCTTTATCTTTGGTCTGTTCCTTCCATTTAGCTTGCCTTTGAATTCTTAAATATTACATTTTCAACAATTAAACGATGCAAGATATTCAAATTTCAGATGCCGAAAGACGCGCACTTCTTGATTGGGATACATGTTACAACATAGCTGGTGGGATTGCTAGAGGACTTCTTTACCTGCACGAGGATTCCCGGCTTAGAATCATTCACCGGGATTTAAAACCTAGCAATGTGCTACTAGACCATGAAATGGTTGCCAAGATATCAGACTTTGGCATGGCTAGAATTTTCTGCGAAAACCAGAACAAAGCTAACACTAGAAGAGTAGTAGGAACATTGTAAGCCCTCTTTTAATTTTTTTTTTTAACTCTAATTTCTTTTTCTAGTTTGGTGATGATTTTAGTCCTAAATTCTTGTAACTTATTAAAAGTACGTCTTACGCACGAAACAGCGGGTATATGGCTCCGGAGTACGCAATGGGAGGGCTCTTCTCAGTGAAATCAGATGTCTTCAGCTTTGGTGTTATACTACTGGAGATCACAAGTGGAAAAAGAAGTAGTGGCTTTTATCTCTCAGAACATGGCCAGACACTCTTAGCATATGTTTGTACAATACATCGCTGCCATCAAAATTTCCATTCAAATAATTTTCAACCTATCAAAAAGAATTTGAAGCTTGAAAATTATAACTAGGTACTGTTATGATATTTTTTTCATGCAATTTGACAGGCGTGGAGATTGTGGAATGAAGGGAGAGAAATGGAATTAGTGGATCCTTCGTTGATGGACAGTAGTCAAACAGAAGGGATTGTGAGGTGCATACATGTTGGGCTGTTATGTGTGCAGGAAGATCCAGCAGACAGGCCTACAATGTCATTTGTGGTTCTAGCTTTGGGAAGTGACCCAATAGCTCTTCCTCAGCCGAAACGACCTGCTTTCTCTCTAGGTAAAATGGTTCCAATCTACAAGTCTTCACCAACAGATCCTTCTGTAAATCAAATGACTGTTTCTGGTATCGCACCGCGCTGATTGTTAATAAGATTGCCACTGTTCTTGTCAATGTCTGCGGCAATAGGTGTGGTTTAGAATAGCTAGTTTCTTAGCCATTTTGTTAAGATCTCAAAATGGTGAATAGAAGACCTCAAATTGTGTATAATAACAATGTGTCTGAATAGCTAGTTGGAATTATAAGGGTTCTAACACTGTCCACTAATTTTAAGGTGGTACTGATATAGTTTTGGTTATGGTCATATTGGTCTCTAACACTAACCACATGTGGTTTTTTGTTTTGGTTTATTTTTATTGTTTTAAAATATCGATTTCATCAAAGCTAAATTGTAAAAATAATATTTCTGAACTTTTTTTTATAAATTTTAAAATAAAAATATATTGAATAAATTTAAATTAATTCAGGTAAATATGTAAACTTCACAATCTAAATTATGAGATTATTATAATTTCATAATATATATATATATATATATATATATATATATTGAAGTCAAATTCTTAATCAATCAAAATATTGAAGGATAAAATTAAAAAAATCTTATTCAAAGAACAAATATTGAAGGATAAAATTAAAAAAATTATTAAAAAAATCTTATTCAAAGAAGTTAATCTACAAAACTCATGATCTAGATCACGAAATTATGATAACTTCAATGAAAGTAAACCAAAATAAATTACGAAATTTAATTCTCTAATAAATCTATTATTAAATAATAAAATTGAAAAAAAAAATTAAAAAAATTAAAAAAAATAAAATTATTGTTCCAATTAACACTACTTTGTGAGGAGGTGAATAATAATTTGAATTATATTTTATATTTATGTAAAAATCAAATTGCTTTTCAACTAATTTAATAATAACATAAAAACCAGTGTGAAAATATAAAAAAAACCCTTGAATGATAGTTGTAGATTTTTTCCTATAAATTGTATTTTAGTCATTTTATTATGTATTAAAAATGCAAAATGACTTATTTGTCCTTAATGCATTTGGTCATGACTAATGGTTATTATTAGGTTATTATTAAATGATTTTATTACCCCCCAATATCTAATTCATTGCATTATTTCATTGAACATTGTTTTCACTCAAAGTACATATTGTTCATGCTCATAGTGAATAGTATTTTTTCAAGGGGATTTAGGATGTGTTTGAGATTGTGATAGCAATTACGGTTCAAAATGCTTTTGGCTTTGAAATAAATTAAAATATATTTTTTATTTTTTAAAATTATTTTTGACATCAACACATCAAAATAATATAAATATATAAAAAAATAAAATTTAAAAAAACACGATTTGCACCGCATTCCCAAACAAGAATTTGGCTTTGTTAATGTTTTCCTATGTACGTTGAGAAAAAGATAGGAATTGAGAGGGTTTTTATAGATTTTCTTCCTTCATTTTCTCAACAAAATCCTAGTGGAAAGAAAAAAAAAATCATATTGTTTAAGAGGTAAAATCAAGGAATTTTTTAGTTTAAAGGTTTTTAAATTTTTTATTGTTGAATTGCCAAAGAAAAAGTTCGCTCTCTCGACACACTAGTTCACCTAAAGATTCATAAATTAACATTATCAAAGAATAATTAAGAGTTTATATTTTAATAATTCAATCTATTATTGAAAAAAAATAAAAAATGATATTAATTTCATTTATAATAGCTAAAAATATTACTCATTATTCTATTATTTCAATTTTTGAATGGTTCGAGAATGCTATTAGAGTTTATTTGATATTATTATAGTTTTTGTTTTTAAAATATTTTAAAAATTATTCTTCATCGGAAAAGATATCAAATTGATATTTTTTTAGGTGTTTTTCAATAATTTTGACATGTTGATATTAAATAAAATAAAAAATAACATTATTTTAATGTATTTTCAATTAAAAATACTTTTATAAAATATTCTACACAACAATACTAAATACACAATTAGTTGATAGTTTAATAAGTGCCCTTGTCATAGATGTGTTGATGAAGTCTTTTTTTCTATATATAAAATATTTGGATAGAAAAATTCTATATTTTTATCTATATTTTAATATCATGTTTTCTAGTTCAAACGATATTTTACAATTTAATCTTTCGTTAGACTAAAAGAGTATATCCCATGTACAAAAATAATAGAAATTACCTGTGAAACATATATCGATAAAACATTGTGGAAGTTGAACTTTCCACGAATCAGCTTGCATTGATAAAACCAATTTAATTTTTTTTTTTGTCTGCTTTTGGGTGAATATTAACCAACAACACAATAGCAACAACAATCACAAGTAACATATAATTTTATCAAATAGGATTATCAGATATAATTTTCTCTTCAAATAGTCTCCTAAAATCTAAAATATAATCAGAATAATAATATTTATATAAGTCCAAAATCTATCCTGAAGAGAAAAAAAAATCCTAATAAATAATTATATATTTATTGTAGGAATTTTTAAACTAATCAGAAAAAATAAATTTCTTAAGGATAATATTTGATTTTCTAAACTAAATAAAAAAATATAAATCCCCATTAAAAATCTTTCTCTAAACTATATAGAAATAAAAATAATTAATAAAATAAATATTTTTTTCTCCTAAAAATCCTCATCATCCTAAACTGATAGATGACCAAATAAACTGATTTATATATGTTTCACTGATTGATAATTGATGCACAGCGTAGTCATTATAATGCCTAAGTTCACTTTGAGGTTCTCTGGCTTGAGATGCAATCCCTATCTCATGATTTTTTTTTAATTATTTTAATGTGATAATATTAAAAATAATTTTTTTAAAATAAAAAATATTTTAATATATTTTTAAATAAAAAAATTAAAAAAATAATTATTACCGTACTTTCATATACCACTTTTAATATTTAATTTTTACGAACCATTAACTATATTTGAATACTCTTCAAAAGTACATTTAACTTAAAAAAAACATTAAATTTATATTCTTTTAATGTTTTTAATGTTTTACACGTGCTAGTTGTTGCTGCACTTTTTGTTTTTAAACTTCTGCTACGGTTGCCTTTCACAACGTACCTCTCATATACTTGTGATATTACTTTTTCAAATATTGGGAACTGAATGTATAATTTTTTACCCATAAAATTTGGTTTTTCCGTGGATGACAAGGGAAACATTCGATGTAATTTTTGCTTTTCATTCTAAGTAATTTTTGTTTCTTAAAATATTTTTTTTATTATTTTGATGTATTGATATAAAAAATAAAAAAATCTAAAAAATCATTATTATTATACATTTTAATTTAAAAAATACTTTATACTAGATCACCGAATACGTTCCTCGTGGCTGAATTTAAATTAATGAAGAAAAAGGGGGCCGATCGTAAATGCAGTTTCTTACCGTTTTCCAAGTACGAAATATGAATCACAAAACAAGTCTCGTTCAAACTTGGAATTGTTGTTCAAGGACGAACATTAAATATTCATGAAGCATTGGTTAAAACTTTGAGTTCAGGTCAAATCATTAACGTCCAGCCATGTTCTTAACAAATCTTACAAATTACGTAAGACCTTCCTGGAAGCTACACGCCACGAACGGACCACAGCAAGTCCATTTTTCTTTTTCAACACCCACATGCATGCATGCACATATATTGTAAAAAATGGAAAAAAATGAAGTTATGAACTAGGATGTAAAAGTTTCATGACTCATCCTTTACTTTTTATTTTATTTTTACTTGTAGGGTAAAAACTTGATTCCTATTTATTGAATTTTTTTGTTGAAATTTGATTTCATCCAAAAAAAATCAATCTTATCGATGATCTATAAGATCTTTGCTAATGTGTTGAGTTTTTTCCAAGGATATGACATTGAATTTGATAATTAAATATGAATTTAATTCAAAAGATTAAAATTCAGTGGTGAGGGACTCATGTAATATTACTTTATATTCTTATAATTATTTGACGGGGGACTTCGTTCTATAACAATATTTTTCTTCTTGCCTTGATTAATCCCAATTCTTCCAAGAAAATTCCCATGTGCTATGCTTTTGGATGACCCACCATATTTGACTGCTTTATATATATACATGGCCTCCCGGCCGTATGGTGAAAGAAGACAGAAAACAATTTCAGCTCCAAATTATAGATGATTCTTGATAGCTAGTAGTGTCGAAATCTCAAAACACAAGATATGGGTCACAATTTCCTTGTTGTTAAAAAAGGTTTTCAAATTCTTTTGCTTTATATTTTCATTGCCAACCTTCTTGATCTTGATCTTGCTTATGCTGATCCTCCTTACAAACTTTGCTCGAACAAATCTAACTATGCAGATAATAGTCCATTTCAAAACAAGCTCGAGATCCTCATGGCTTCTCTTTCTTCAAATGCTTCAGTTTCAAAAATTTTCAATACCTCCACGGGAATTGATCCAGACAGAGTGTATGCTCAATATATGTGCCTCAACTATGTAACAAATGAAAGCTGCCATACCTGCGTAGCTGCAGCATCTCAAGATATCAGGCAGCTTTGTCCAGGAGATAAGGAAGCAGTTGTATGGGGAGAGCTATGTCAATTGCGCTATTCGAATCAAAGATTCTTAAGCCACTTGGATGTTTCAGGAAACAATCCCCAACAAAATCCAAAGAACATTTCAAATCCAGAACTTCTTAGTTTAGTAGTCAATAAAACCTTGAGTAGTCTTATCAAGAAGGCAGCTTTTGGTCCTTCAGCGAATATGTATGCTACTAGAGACGAACCTTTCACTAATAGTGACAACTTTTTCTCTCTAGTACAATGCTCTACAGACTTGTCTCCAAATGATTGTTACACATGCCTTGAGGTTGCCATAAAAAATGTTACGACTTGTTGCCATTTTTCTCGTGGAGCAAGGGTTTTGAGCCGCAGTTGCTATTTAAGGTATGAGTTATATGCTTTCTATGACGGCGCAACTGAATCTTCTCAAAGTCCGGCGACCGGAAAAGGTACTAATTTGCTTATAGATCAATTAAGACGTAAAAAGTGGTTATATTTGGTTGTATTTGCTAATATAAAAAACTATACTTCATGCACTGAAAATAATTTCTTTTCCCTAATGACAGGCAACGAAAGCGAAAAATGGATAATTACAATAAGTACTGTGGCATCCACACTTTTGGTGGTAGCAATTTTAGGCTCCTTCTTCTGCCATCTTGCGATGAAATTCAGAATGCGAAAATGCAAGGATGCTTCTTATGAAATTCACTAACATGTTCTTTTTGGTTTTCTTTGTAACCCTTGTTGACTTCTCGAATCTTGTCATACAGATAAGAAAGAAAATACTAGCCAAGATGATAAATTCCGTGGGTTTGATCACCCAAACCGCAATGATTTCCAGCATCAAGATTTTCAGAGAGATGGCCTTAATGATCGGGAATCCGCAATTATGGATTTGGCATCCATAAATGCAGCTACTGATAACTTCTCTGAAACAAACTTTCTAGGGCAGGGTGGTTTTGGCCCGGTTTACAAGGTAAATGAATTACAATATCTTATGTTCAAGCTCAAATTACCTTACGGAGTTCTCTAGAGAAGAGATAAAAAGAGGTTTTACTAATTCCTTTGTTGTGTATTTTTTAAGGGTATACTGAGTGATGGAAAAGAATTAGCAGTAAAGAGACTTTCAGCTTCGTCCGAGCAAGGCAAAAACGAGTTTACAAATGAAGTTCTGCTAATCATGAAACTTCAGCACAAAAATCTTGTTAAGCTTCTCGGTTTTTGTGTTGATGGAGAGGAAAAGCTTCTGGTCTATGAATTCATGCCTAATAACAGCCTAGACATGGTCCTCTTTGGTAAGTAGTCCTCTTTAATAAGTTTCTTAATGTTTTCAAATCAGAAATTTCCATAATTCATTGATCTCAGATACAATACGCTGAAGTTTTATTTTTGAAATACTGAATTCAAGCAATAATTTGATTTCGTATCAATTGTGATTTTAACTGTACGTAGAGCGGAAGAAACGTGCTCAACTTAGTTGGAGAAGTCGTATTCATATTATAAATGGGATTGCAAAGGGAACTCTTTATCTCCATGAGGATTCTAGACTTAGAATCATCCATCGGGACCTGAAAGCTAGCAATATCTTGTTGGACAATAACATGAATCCGAAGATTTCTGACTTCGGAATGGCAAGGATCATGGAAGCTAATGAAGGCGAAGGCAATACTGTTAGGATAGCGGGAACATAGTAAGTGAATTTTCACCTGAATTATCTTTGTATATCAAGTATAATCACTTCATTAGCTACCCGATTTCCTAGACAATAATAATATAACAAAGCACGATGGCATGATCCATCATCTTCCTTGTTTCATGTTTCTAACTTTTCCAAGTCTGGAGTTTTTTGGGCCACCTCTGTCTCCACTAGCTGCTGGATGCACAGCACATAGGGCTTGTTGGATATTTACTTTTTCCAGGATTACTAAAAATTTCCTGTCCCTTCTGTTGAATAGTGGATACATGGCACCAGAGTATGCAATGGAGGGACTTTACTCCACCAAATCTGATGTTTTTAGTTTTGGAGTTATTCTGTTGGAGATCATAACCGGAAGAAAGAATTCTGGATTCCACAAATCGAAACGTGCTCCTAGCCTCCTAGCTTATGTAAGTTTCTTCGGCATATATAGAATACACATAATCACTTGCTTGACACTGTGATATAAATGTTTAGTTAAGTAAACTTCCGAATCCTGAATCAGGCATGGGAATTATGTAACAATGGAAAGGAACTCGAGATGATAGATCCAGTGTTGGCTGATTCATGCTGCTCTGATGAATTTTCCCGATGCGTGCATATCGGTTTATTATGCGTCCAAGAAGATGCTAGTGAAAGGCCAGCCATGTCGTCCGTTGTTTTAATGCTGAAAAGTGACAACTCAATTGATCTTCCCCATCCTCAACGGCCGGCCATTTTTGCTGGGAGATTTACAGACCACCACGAGGCAAAAGCTAATGATTGTTCTGTCAGTGGCTTAACAGTTTCTGATACTTTACCTCGTTGATGAAGCTGGCGAATGAATGAAGTGTGTGACCGCGAAGCCCTCTTAGGCATGTCCGCGGCTATATAGGATATAAAGGGCAAAATACGTTCATTGTTTCTCAGTTACAAAAATTGGTATGAAAGAGTAATAATGGAATGAAATCAATTATCTGTTAAAAAAATTTGTTCAATATAATTATTTATTACAATATTTTGAATGTGGATACTGAATATTTGATTTGGTATTTACAATGATAATTGAAAATTTTCTTTGATAGTAATGTAAAAGGTATACATTGATGGAGGGACCTTGAGTCACCAATCACTGAAAGTATAGGGACTTGCATGACCAAAATTCCAGTAAAG
>NW_011500289.1:31776-33391 GCF_000495115.2 Populus euphratica | reverse complement strand
AAAAAAATAAAAAATAAAAAATTATAATTAAATTTTTAATCCGTTCTTATCGAATTAACTAAATCAATTCAAGTTTTTTTTTTTTTAATATAATCCAACTTCAACTCCAAATTGAATCAAGTTTTAAAACATTGAAATATTTAAAATCTCAATTTCATTAAATTTATAATAAAATTCTTTATCAAAAAAATTAAATCATATGTTTAAATATTTTCTTTTTAAAAATTAATTAGACTTGGTGTGTGTTTATATCATGATAAAAAAAATATTTTTTATTTAAAAATATATTAAAATAATATTTTATTTTTAAAAAATATTTTAATATTAATATATAAAAATAATCCTATATATATATATATATAAAGCTAAAAACAATTAAAAAAACACAGTTTTACCACAATGCAATCACCACCTTAGTGTTCTCTAAACATAAACAATTAAAGCTAACTCGTGGGGTCAAGTGCGGACAAGGACATAGATTCTTTGAAATTAGAGTGTGATTGTCGTTGTCTTGATGATATTCCTTAATAATTTTTAAGGGACCCCAAAGCCAGATTTTGCGTTGGCCCCCATCGCAAGTAATCTTGTGGGAATTATTTATTGCTCATATTACTTTATTCATGTTGGAGCATCCTTGATGATATTCCTTAATAATTTTTAAGGGACCCCAAAGCCAGATTTTGCGTTGGCCCCCATCGCAAGTAATCTTGTGGGAATTATTTATTGCTCATATTTACTATCATCACTTTATTCATGTTGGAGCATTTTCAAAATAAAAATTTTCAAGTCTAAAAATAAAGTGTGAAATTAAAGATTTGGTAAGTGTTGTCGTACTAATACAATATTGAAGATTTAGAAAGAAGAAGTGAATTGAAAATTAAGGTAAGGTCAAGTTCATGACTTTGGAAAATTAAGGTAAGGTCAAATCGCAAGAGAAGACCTTTAGCGGAGACATGACTTTGGAAGGGAGCGTATTTCATAATTTTGCACTTGATTATTTTTATTGTAATCTTTTTTTTTTAATTGTTAATTTTTTCTAGAATTTGTATTTAAGGGGTTTTAATAACATTTGATATGGAAAATAATTAATGAATAAAAATTGATCGAGTTTGTGAACTTTCATTTAACTTTGCTATGCTTTTTTCTTTGACAGGTTTTTAGTATGAATAAGTTCTGTATCTTTTTTACTACGTACAAGCCTGGTAAATTGTTATCAAAATGCTTTTAATCTTTAAAAATCATAATTTGTAAAATCTCAAATTTGAGCTAAAACAAAAAACTTAATCCCCAATTAATTTGATTTTAAAAAATAGAATTAGAAGAAAAAAAACAATAAAAAAAATGAGAGCCAAACATGAAAAAAAAAAAAGAATGAGGATGAAATCACAAGAAGCACATAAAATTTATGAGTCATCCCAAACAAAATCAAAAATCAAAATAATAACAACTAAATAAGAAGGATAAAATTAAAAAAATCTTTTTAATTTAAAATGATTTTTTTAAATAAAACAAATAAAAAAAAAAAACAGAAGAAAAAAACCAAATCAAAAGAAAAAAGATGTTTAACAGTTAATGTGAATTTTTTTCATGAACAATACACAAACCGAGACTGATA
>NW_011500289.1:29468-29997 GCF_000495115.2 Populus euphratica | reverse complement strand
CTTTCAATGCTCTTTGCCCTTGTTCTTGCAGACCCTCTATTCACAACTTGTTCAACTACTGAATATGGTAACTATGATCTGAAAAGCCCGTTCGGAAAGAACGTGAAGATTGTCCTTGAAACCTTGCCTTCCATCACTTCATCAACCGGCTATAACAGCACAGCTATTGGTAAATTCCTTGACAAAGTCACTGGCAAAGCACTTTGTAGGGGAGATGTCACTTCGAGTGCTTGTCAGACGTGTTTGAGAGATGCAAGCCAAAAACTGTTGAAAGATTGCGAAAGTAAAGAAGCAATCATATGGTATGAACGATGCCAAATTCACTACTCGTTTCAGAATATAACTTTATTGGATGTTTATGCCGGGAAGTATCCAGATCACTGGGAATCTCATAAAAAATCCGTTTCAGATCCTGTTCATTTCTATGACAATGTAAGGTTCCTAATGGACAACCTGTCAAATGAGGCAGCGCTCAATCGTTCAAAGCTCATGTTTGAAACTGGGGAAATCAAGTTATACTTCTTGAGAT
>NW_011500289.1:18926-29369 GCF_000495115.2 Populus euphratica | reverse complement strand
TTAAAATTGTTCCAGCTGACAAGTCTTCATCAACAGATCGTTCAGTGAATCAGATGACAGTCTCTAGTTTCTTCCCGAGGTGATTGTCAATGAAATTGCCACTATGTTAATGTGTCTGGCAACAGGCATGGTTGGGAATATATTATTTCAATAGTGTATCGTAACAATGTGCCTGATATTCTTAACCACTTTGTTAAGGTGCCATGCTTGTGAATGAGCATATTCAACTTGTGTCAAATTTCAACAGCAACAATGAGAAAATAGTGACATTTAGTTACTTGATTAGCACTTAATCTCCTAAAAATGAGTTAGGTTAGTATTCTAGATGCAGTAGGTTGAGTAGTAGACCCAGGTTAATATAAATATGGGTTTAAAGCCTACTTTCCATCGGCTTTTTTTTTTTTTTTGAAAATCAAAACAAGAGAATATTCAGTTTTATTAATGTGTATTTAGTTAAAAAAAACCTAATCATAAATTGAAAATTATTTAATTAAATAAATTAAAAATTATATTTGTCAATAACTACCAAAAAAAAAGAAAAGAAGACGTTGATGTATTTATTTGACTCTCCTCACTACAAGTTGGATATTTTTTCTCTAATACAAGAGAATAAATGTGTAAGTATTGCTAATATATTTTTTAACCAAAATGTATTAAATTAATTATTTAATATATATTAAAAATTATTTTTAAAAAATATATCAACTAAAAAAACAAAATTAAAAAAAAAAAAGAATCTACACACCTAGCCCATGTTAAAAAGGGATAGACAATATGTTATTTTGCCCTATTGACAGTAGAAAAAAAAAAAAAAGCTGAAAAAAGAATCTACACACCTAGCCCATGTTGAAAAGGGATAGACAATATGTTATTTGCCCTATTGACAGTAGGAAAAAAAAAGCTCAATCATGCAGACTTGCAAGTGTAAAACAAAATATATCTCAAATGTCTAGAATAAGAAATAATAATTTTTTTTAGAAAAAATTTAAGGGAAAAAAATTACAAAAGAATATAAATAAAATAAAAAGAATGTTGATAAATATGCTAGATGTGAAGTGATAAATATGCCAAATTTAAGGGGGAAAAAAAGGAAAAAACAACAAAAAAAATTCATGAAATTTTTTTTTACAAATCTTTCATTCTATAGTACTGCTATAGTAAAAACAATTGAAAAAAATTATAAAATCACCATTTCTCAAAGAAATTAAAAAATTAAAAATTACTATTTCTACATTGATTTATCATTTCCTTTCAAAATATATATATTGATTGTCAGTTGGAGGCTTACCAACTTGTATTTGAAAAGTGTAGATTTAAACTACTTTAATGAATGTATTATAGCTGTATGTTACATAGCAAAAATATTTGTATATAAAAAAAAATAATATCTAGATTATTGAAAACTTTTTAATATTATTATTATATTCAACATAATAATTCAAACTTGAAAAATTATAATATGAATTTTGCTTAATCTAAGTTTTAAATTATATTATATAAAAATTGTCCTGACATGAGTACTGGATAGGTTTAAAAATAAGAAAAAAAATAGAATTCTCAAGTTGACCTTAGAATACAAAACTTAATTAAGTCAAGATCAGAAATAAAATTTTCAAGGATTCTCTAATTTCCAAACCAGGTATCTTATCTTAATTTGATAACACAAAAAAGAAGTTAATGAAAGAGCAACCTAAAGAAACCACAAAAGAAAAAAAAAAACAGGTAGCCAAAGAGGGAAGTACTACAAGATGTGAATTATTACATGATTATTACCTTCATAAATCCTAATTAAGAAATTCTATTCAGACATCATCAAACAAGAAAAACAACTTTCCAACGTAGAAAAACACACACAAAGAAGGACTAACGGTACATGTTCTGCGCAAGTAATGATCATTATACATAACTTAATCCCAAGGTAAAGCAATATAAAATCCAAATTAGAAATATCAGCATGATTCCGATAGCTGTGCTAATAATGGTGGGTGATTCGCTTCCTGAGAATTATTTTCGAATGACTTGTAAAAGTATAGGTAAGGAAAATCTTTTCTCAACCACCAAGCAAGAATGCTTTGTGTGGAACATTCAAATATATCCAGAAGATGGAAATATACCTATATATATATATATTCTCAAAAAGAAATATAGAAAAAAATATTATATTCCAATATGTGTGAATGTGGAGTCTTAATTATCCATGTGTGAAACAGGAAAAAATGAAACCACAACTATGTGAATAATGTATTAATGTGAGTATATGTTGCACATACATGGTCATGATGTTACAACATTATTTCCAAGCACTTATGTTCTTATTTTTGTACCTTTCTATACATATCCAGTATAAGTACCATTATAATGTATTTGCTAACTTCAAATATATAAAACTATTTTAAAAAAAAATAATATTCAAAAAATATATAAAAAAATATATTTGAAAAACAATGAATATATCCTCCTACAAGAGATATCATTGGGAAATTTTTAATAACAGTGCTCCTACAAGAGATATCATTGGGAAATTTTTAATAACCGTGAAAGTTTGATTAGCAATGTTGCATGGTAATAAAAACATGGTTATTAAACCTAAACTAATTTAGTGAATCAACTTAGAATCTAGTTGGTGGCTGGACTGATTTAGATAAGGTAAAAAACTGAGATGAGCAAAAACTTGGTTGACTTACATGGTTGACCTGTAACTTGAGCAACCTGGCAAAACCCAGTTGAGACCCTTTTTTTTTTAAATGTATTTTTTCTTTGAGGTAAAGATTTTTTTTATATTTTTAGTTGGTTATTAACCATTTTCAAAGTTCACTATATAAATCCTAAAAGAATATTTTATTTTTTTAATATAAAATTTAAAGTCCTTTAATATATATAATCTATGTTCATAAGAAAAAAGTTATGGTTTTTCAATGTGGGATAAAAAAATATTTTTGATTTAAATACTTCAACTTAAAAGGATAATATACTAATATAGTATATTTTCAATGTGGGATAAAAATCTTTTGAAATAATCTTTTAAACTTGATTATTTATAACATGTATAGTCTATATTCACATGGATTGTTTTTTTATTTCTTTCATATAAAATATTAAAACTTTAAAAATATATATTTTTATTTTTCCAGGTTGATTTGGGTTGACCTGGTGAACCCATGTAACCCATAACCCGATCCCCTGGTCGGGTCAATTCCCAAATCAGGTCTGATAACTATGGGTAAAAAGTTTATATATCCTAAAATAAGCTATATTGATGAAAAATATTGAATTTATTAAGAATTTATGTCAGTCTATAGACTTATTAATTTTGACTTTAATGTTAAAAAATTAAATACAAAATTAATTGTTTAGATAATATATTTAAATTCATTTTTTTCTAATTGATACACACACACACATACTCGTTAGGAGGCCTGCGCTTCGCTGCGGGCTCACTTTTTATTTTCTTAAAAAGTTGGGTCCTAACACTAGCAAGATCCAAGACTATTTGGATCCTGCACAGGTAGGACCCAAGTTGGGTCCTGTATAACCAATGATCCAGTGCTATTTTGGGTTTCACAGAATGCAGGGCTCAAGGATAGTTAGGTCTTAGTATATCCAAGCGCCACGTGTGTATAGGGGTCTGCCCAGCACAACGCATGATGCAAGCGCCACTTGTACGCTTTAGGCCTGAGCCCAAACGCCAATTATTTAGATAGATTTACTTACGCATGATGCAAGCGCCACTTGTACGCTTTATGCCTGAGCCCAAGCGCCAATTATTTAGATAGATTTACTTATAGAAAATGATAAAATTCATAATAAATCAGAATATGGATGCTATGACCATAAAACTTTAAAAAAAATGACTTGTATTGAGAAGAGGGGGATTTTTTTGGGGTGGTGATTATTTTCAATTTGGGAGGGGAAAGTTAAGATAGGGAAGAAGAAGGGGAAATAGAGGAGGAGAGGGTCGGTAGAGTGGTGAAATACTCATTCTCTTGATGATTCGGTCAGCAATTTTGATGGTGAATTGGTTACGTCACCATACAGAGATCTGAGTTTTTCCTCTCATTTGAAAATTAAAAGAATGATTATTTTTAAATTTCTGATGTGAAAATCTACCATTATTGTTGTCTATTCTCCTTCCTTTTCCACCTAAAAAGTGATTATTAGATAAAACTTGTAAAGCTTGCTCCTCTTTATCTTGTTGTTTCAACTTTTGTTTATGAATTAGGAAGGAACTTTGCAATTCATCAATGGAAAGTTTGAAGAATTACAAAGAAAAGATAGAATTTTCTAATAATATTATTTATCAATGTTGCCGATATATATACAAAAGTATATGCTGAAGTTAGGCTACTGTTACAACAAGTCATGTTATTGTTAAGTTTAACTAATTACATAATTTTATCCCTAAATAATAAGAGATAACCACTTTAAGTGAGTTATCTTAATTGGATCCCAATAGATAATTACTCTAGTCACATATTTTAACATTGTTCTTAAAGGTGGTGTATGGTTGTCATACATACTCAGCTTATCAAGACAATTCATAAATACTTTATTGGATACTATTTTCGTAAGAACATTAGCAAGTTGAAATTTTGACTTTACAAAAGAAAAATGGATGATGCCAGCCTCACACTTCTCTTTGATGTAATGTCTATTAATCTCTACATATTTTGTACTATCATATTAAACATGATTATAGACCATCTTTATAGCTAATGTACTATCACAATAGAGATTCATTGTAATTCTTTGAGAGAATCCCTAATCTTCTATCAAGTACTTAACCATAATAATTGACATGCAACTGGAATGAAAGTTTCTTAATAATCAACCTTATAAGATTGTGTGTATCCTTTTGTGATAAGTCTCGTCTTATATCTTTCAATAGTTTTATTTGTATTGTGTTTGATAGTAAAAGTCCATTAATATTCAACAGTTTTTTTCCTATTGGAACAGTAACAAGATATCATATAATACTTTTTTTTTTATAGCCTCCATTTCCTCTGCCATGGCTATAGTACAATGAGAATTTTCCAAAACTTTTTGTAATGTACTAGGAACAGAGACAGAGAATAATTTACCCACATAAAATACATATGATGTAGACAGCTTGTGAGATGAGATATGGTTACTTATCAGGTATTTTACGTTGGCTTATGTATCGGGTTCATATTTAGCAGGGGGAACACATAGGTAGAACGTGATGGAAGTACATGATGAACAGGGTTAGATGGCAAACTATTTTCAGGAGAATTTTTGAGTTGTACCTGCAGTGTTGTTGACAACTCTAGAGAGGAGTTGACCGGTGCAATAATAGGTATTGTACTATCTAGAAGTTGTTGAGAGTTGTCACAATGATCATTAGAGTTTTGTGAACAAAGATTAGTAGTAGAAGGTGTGTCCATAAATGTGTCTATTGAAGAGGTGTTTTCATCTGATGATCCGTTATTAGGTAGAATCATTGATTTTATATCAAAACACAAGACATCATTATGAATTGTAAGGTGTCAAACATCTTCCGGGAAAAGCAGGCTTTAAATTTATAATAGAGTAATAAAACTTGGATTCATCAAAGATAACATCCATAGCATTTATACACTTTTTTAGTAGACTCATAACCAATAAAGACACATTTCAATGCTCTTGACTTTAGTTTATGCCTAAAAATTGAAAGACACCCTAAATTTATAAAATGAAGTTTTAAAGGCACAAGGCCTTCCAACAATGAATTAAGGAAATGGGCAGGAATTATCCAACATGGAGAAACCACTCTATGAACTTGCCATCAGTGATTGGCTTTGAGCAAATTTAAAGGATCTCGAGTTCAAAATAAATTTAGTTCGGTCAACAAGCCCAAATAGCACCACATTTTTTAAAAGGTGTGGAAGACCTTTGGTGTGCTTTTTATTTTTAAAAAAGAGAAACAAATGACACATTGGCTATAATGGTATATGATGAGGTGCCTACTTAAGCACTAACTCGGAATCCAATCATTATTGTGATGGCCAAAACAATGAATGTCAAAACAATGAAGAGGTTTTTGTGGATTGAAAATTTGATCTCAATCAATTTTTATAAATAAAAAATTTAATAAATATCATAAAAACCTTTTTAAATCATTTAATTACACTCAAACACACTAAAATAAGCAAAAAATAAAATATAACTCAATCAAATAAAAAATCTCTAAACTAAGCTCAATTGATTTTTATAAACAAGATAAAGGTTTAAAATCAGTAAAATCAAATCTTTATTGTCGAATATATTCCATCAAAAATATAAACAATGAGTTTTTTTTATTGAGAAATAATTTACGAGGTAACATTTTCTTTTCTAGCTATTTTCCCTTGAGTTTCTCTCTCATCTCTCTAACATAAAAAAGGAATAATGAATAAGATGAATTTTAGGATCAAAATAAAAATTGTAGTGAATTTAAGATTGTCTATATATTTTCATTTTAGTTCTTTATTTCTTAATTTTTTATTTTCATGATAATTTAAAATATAATTTCATCTAATTATATTTTAAAAGGATTCATTGAAAGAAAGAAAAAACATTGAAATTAAAAAAGAAAAGGCAACAGGTTCGTTCTTTATATAAACAATGAAACCGATCTTAGTTGGTTTAATTGTTTTTATATTTATATCCAAAGACTCTTTGAAAATTAATTAAATAAAATACTTTTAGCTTCTTCTATTTTTGTAATAAAAAATAGAAGAAGTCGGAGTTTGGTATTCCCTCCAAAGGTAACGCTTTGGTGTTTATTGCATAAGGTTCATGCGAGAAGTGCCGTTTGAACATCTCGTTTGAAAATGCCGTTCAAATAGAGATTTATAAAAAAAAAATATATTATTTTTTGTATAATTTTTTATTGTTTTAATATGTTAATATCACAAATATATATATATATTATATTTTTTAATGAAAATATTTTAAAAAATTATTATTATTATATTCTAAAAAAACAAAATAAAGATGGCATCACCATATATTATTAAAAAAATAATTTTGTTAGCATCATATGTGCCTCACGCTTAAAAAGCCTAAAACCATGCACCAATATTGATACAAACATGTTTTTATACTATTAATATTTATCTTATAACCCATAACTATATATAAAAAGCATAAATATTATATAAAAATACTTGATTTAAATAAATTTGTTTAACTTTATAACTAAAATAGGAATTTTAATATGGATTTTTTATTTTTTTTCATATAAAGCTAATAATTAATAATTTAATTAACTTTTCCCTTTTTCATAAAAATCTAATTATTAGTAATTTTACTCATTCCATATCTAACTAAGAAAAAAACTAAACAACAATATATAATTTCTCAAGACTAGTTAATTTCGTTTTCTATATGCCAACTCATGCATTATACAAAATCTTAAACAGCCAACTCATGCATTATACAAAATCTTAAATAATATATATAAAAAAAACCTCTTAAATCATCCCTAACCTATATAATACATCATATAAACTTTATATTGATTATCAAAAATGTGAAATTACTTTAAAACAAGTCATTGAAGGCCAATATTATATATTATTATATCGATGATATTGCCAACTAATTTTTCAAGCAGTTGATTATAAGTTCCTTTAAATAATAAGGATGTATTTGAATTTTATTTAGCATAATGAAATTACTATTTTTTTTTCTAAACAAATAAAAGAACTTATCAGTCAATAAAAACAGCGTATAGAAATTTTTCTAAAAAAAGAAAAGAACTTATCAGTCAATAGAAACAGCGTATAGAAATTTCAAAGAAATGAAGACAAATTAGCGCTGGTCAACAAATCCAGAATGACTTTCTGTCCACTATCATTATTGCAGTTGCTTGAAAATAATTAAGTTATTATTTAGTTGCACATTTGCTTTAGCTCTTTGTCTGCCATTCAGACGTTCTATAAGAACTTTCCACCAAGTCAACTATCTAAATGTGGCATCACGCTTTTTCATCGACTTCAGTCTCCAGTGTTGCTCTACTCCTTGTCCACGTTCCCTTTACCAGATCTGATATTCTGATATATATAATGTAAAATATAATTTTTTTTCCTTATAAAAGCACGGCTTAAATAATATTGTTTTTATTTTTAAACATGCTTGTAATAAAATTTTTGTTTTCTAAAGCATCAAATATGAACTTAGCAATGGGTCTAAAATATTGAGGACTAGTTGTTACTTCAAAGAATATTACACTGCTTGTATTGTCAATTATCGAGTTATAATTTCTGTATGAAAATAATAATGTATGTATTTGTACTTTATTTAAACTATATAATGGAACTCCTATTTGATTTTCCTAGAAAAAAAGAAGTTATAAGTCTAAAAAAATATTTTGTTTATTAAAAGTGAACGAATAGGTAATTTTAAATAATGAGAAAAGAAAAGAAGATAAATAAGGATATTTTTTTATTAAAAGAAAAATTGCTGTTTTTTATCCATTATTATAGTGTATATTATTTAATTAATTGATAAAATGATATAAAATATTAAGTGATTTTAATTAGTTATTCTAAAGTAAAGATTGCGATCAATCAATAGAAAAACTTGATATAGAAATTTCTAAGAAATGAACACAAAGTAGCAGAAAGCAACACGGCAAGGGACTCCATGATCTCTGTCCACGAGCATTGACTTTTTTCCCAATCAGAGAACAATAAATGTGGCGTGACTCTTTTCATTCACTTCAATCTCCAGTTTTGCTAAGCTTCTCTCCATCCCTGGTCCGCATTACCTTTCATCTGATAAAAAGATGCAACTTTCTTTCTTCAACCATGAGGGCTGCTAGCTAGCTGATCACCAAAAAGATGAACTCTCTCAAATTCTACGTTATCCTGCTCTCGTTGCTTACCGTTGCTATTATCACTCTAGCACAAGAGGATGCCAATTATCTCTATCATAATTGCCAAAACGCAACCACCTCCGCAATAAACAGCACCTACCGAGTCAATCTAAATCTCCTCCTCTCTTCACTTGCCTCAAATGCAACCCGGAATAATAACAATGGATTCTACAACACCTCTTTCGGGCAGAACACTGATCAAGTGTACGGCCTGTTTATCTGCCGTGGCGATGTTAGCAACACAGTTTGCCAAAATTGCGTCACCTTCGCCACCAAAGATATAGTCCAGCGTTGCCCAGTTGGAATAGCGTCCATTGTGTATTACGATGCGTGCATCCTACGTTACTCTAACGTGAACTTTTTCTCTAAGGTGGATCAAAGCCCTGGTTTCTCCATGTGGAACTTACACCCGACCCCCCAGTTTTTTAACAATCTGGTGGGAGCCGCCGTGAATGATTTGGCTGCTCGAGCTGCAAGTGCTCCTCCAGGCGCTAAAAAGTTTGCCGTGAACAAAACGTCTTTCAATGCGTTCCAAAATATATACAGCCTTGCCCAGTGCACGCGGGATTTATCTAGCTCTGATTGCAATCGATGTCTCAGCGCAGCTATAGCTGGATTGCCCAATTGCTGCAGCAGCAAGATAGGAGGAAGAGTCTTGTTTCCTAGTTGTTATATTCATTATGAAATTACTGAATTTTATAATGCAACGGCAGTTGCAGCGGAGTCACCGCCTCCTCCTCCTCCCCCCGTGGCTCTTCCTTCTCCTCCACCTCCTCGTTCAGCGACAATACCAGAAGGTAAAGTTATTTTCCACTATTTATTGGTTTATTCAATATCTTTAATATTCCCCACTCTCTAACAAAATCGTTACTATATATAGAATGCACTCGTCGAAATTTAAATTTATCTCTTAAATTTTTTGGATGAAATTTATTTATTAAATTACAAAATACAAAATCCTTAAGTCATTTTGGAAAAAAAAAATCAATCCTTTTGTAAATTTTAAAATTAAGCTATGGTTTGGTTTTGTTTTTGTTTTTGTTTTTTTTTTCCTGGTCAGTTGATATTCTTGATTCAAATGTGATGGTTGTGGCATCATTCTTGTAAGGTATTCTTGCCATGTGATCTTACGATTTTATCCTCCAAAAGGCATCTCACATGTTTGAAAATCAATTCCTAGTCCTCGTTAGAGGAAAGTGTATCTCCACTCCACGTGATAGGACCTCCAAAATGGCTCGGTTCTGTACGTGATATTATTGCCATGTGATCTTTCGATTTTTTGCGTGTTGTGCGCAAAAGTACAAAATAAAATGAAGTAAAATAACAAACACTTGCAATATTTACCATGTTTGGATCAAGAATTGCATACCTCCATGAACAAGTATGTGAAAAAACCTTGCAAGAACAAATCCCTAAAGTCAAGCCCTCTAAAGACAAACTTCTCAAAGCAACCATCACTAACATAGTTGGAATTGTCATGGCGCCGGATGTAATGTTACAGCTCGTGTTTCCAGATTCCTAATGATGTGGTGTTGATAACCATTTGTCTCCTCTCTTCTCTCTCTTTTTAGATTTAGATTTTCACA
>NW_011500289.1:16480-17274 GCF_000495115.2 Populus euphratica | reverse complement strand
CACTAATCTAGTTTGAATTCTAAAGAGGGAACATAAATCTGAACTATCTCTTCAATCCCTTTATTATTATTATTATTATTCTTTATCCTTTAAATAAATATTTCAAATAAGTTTATAGAGTATATCCATGCCGTTCATCTGGACTCTTAAATTTCAGTACAGTAGTAAATGCAATGGTTTTGATAACCATCACTATTGCACGGATGTTATGAAAAGAGGCATTGGTGCATTCCCATGGACTTTGAGAAAGTTTAACCAAATTGCGAATGACATATTTTGATAGCATTTGGTCATTCCATGAGAAAGCAATACTGAACTTATAACCCTGTTTCTAATTATAATGGATCCAAAATCAAAAAGATATTCATGTTGGATTGTCAACGTGTTACAAAAGGTTAATTACTGGCTTGAAAACCGCTTTTGACTTTAAATCATGGAAGCAAAGTTATAAAATCCGCTCAATCATGTGATATGATTCAGCTCAAGACTTGAATTATGAGTTGGGTTAGTTTGAACAGGTAAATTCAATCTAGTATCATTACAAAATTTATTTTAAGAAACATTTAAAAAAAATTAAGAGAACAACTCATAAAGGCACTAGGTCAATCAAGTCGGTCGGCAATTTGACTCACCAAAGCAAGCCAGGTTTTTAGCATTTTTACTAAAAAAAATTTAGTAATCTAAAAATAATTTATTATCTTTATCTTTTGTTATTTGAAAAAATGTTTTCTGGCATCGTTAAATATTTTCTTTTTTCCAATTTATTAACCCACTCACACCCCCCCCCCCCCACA
>NW_011500289.1:10134-16454 GCF_000495115.2 Populus euphratica | reverse complement strand
AAAAAAGAAAAAAAAAAGAGGGCTCCCATGTCATTCACAGCCCCCCCCCCCCCCCCCCACCAAAAAAAAGAAAGAAAGAGGGCTCCCATGTCATTCACCATGGATTCGTCTCTGTTTGAATATGCTTGTATGTTAAAGTTAAAAGCTTTTATGAATTACAATGCGTTTTTGAATGATACATGTTTCTTTATGCAGAAAAAGGCGGTGTGTCAACAGTTTTAATTATAGCCATTGTCATTCCCATTGCTGTTTCTATCGCGCTTTTGAGCATGTGTTTCTGTTTCCTGAGGAGGGCAAGAAAGATCAGAGATTATGTGCCAGAAAATGATGGTAAAGAACATTAGAAATCTTTTTTAATTGGGAAACAAAACAAAAGCAGTTTTTTTCTGTTTTGTACACTGCCTAATATTTTCAAAAGCTCAAAGGAATATCTACTTGTGTTGTGTAGATGGAAATGAGATTACCACCGAGGAGTCCTTGCAATTTGATTTGAGTACTGTAGAAGCTGCCACGAACAATTTTTCCGCTGATAACAAGTTAGGTGAGGGAGGATTTGGTGAGGTTTACAAGGTAAGCAATTCGTAAAGCATTTAAATGGGAGGATTTGGTGAGGTTTACAAGGTAAGAAATTCGTGATGCGTTTATTTCAAGAACAGGAAATAACTTGTTGCATTAGGATTTATAAATCCCTTGCTCAAACATCGGTGAAAGTGCTTTCTCAGGGAACACTTTTTAATGGACAGCAAATAGCTGTGAAGAGGCTATCAAGAAATTCTGGACAAGGTGCAGCAGAATTTAAGAATGAGGTTGTATTGGTAGCCAAGCTTCAACACAGGAATCTAGTGAGGATGCAAGGGTTTTGCTTGAAAAGAGAAGAAAAGATTCTTGTCTATGAATTTGTCTTCAACAAAAGCCTTGACTACTTTCTATTTGGTATATATCGATGATTTTCTAAATGTTCTTCTCATTTCCTTTTAGTACGAGAAACGAGTATTTGCCTCTAGGAATATAGTCGATTCTTCGTAATCAGGCACATTTGTCTTTGAAACAGTTGATCTGCACTCTGACTTGAAGGTTCTATTTTCTTGATTTTATAGACTCTGAAAGGCAAGGACTGTTGGACTGGTCCAAACGGTACAAAATAATAGGAGGCATTGCTCGAGGAATTCTTTATCTTCACGAGGACTCTCGACTAAGAATTATACATCGTGACCTCAAAGCAAGCAATATTCTGCTAGATGGAGATATGAACCCCAAAATCTCAGATTTTGGCTTGGCTAGGATTTTCGTAGTCGATCAAACTCAAGCAAGTACCAATAGAATAGTTGGAACATAGTAAGTTTGGATCTAATTCCCATTGATTAGTAAATTCATTTGCTGACAGAGTGCTTTCATTTCGTTTTTTACTAATCATTTCTCTGTTTTTCTGGTTTGTAGTGGTTATATGTCTCCAGAATATGCAATGCATGGGCGTTTCTCTGTCAAGTCTGATGTCTATAGCTTTGGTGTCTTAATCCTTGAGATTATAACCGGAAAGAAGAACAGTTCCTTCTATCAAACAGGGGGTGCTGTAGACCTTGTGAGCTATGTGAGTGCAAGTTTTTCTCTCTTGAAAACTAGACCTTGTGAGCTATGTGAGTGCAAGTTTCTCTCTCTTGAAAACAAAAGGCATAAGATGTAGCAACTTTTGACCATTCAATTTTCTTTTTTCAGGTTTGGAAACATTGGAGAGATGGGACACCATTGGAAGTGCTGGATCCAACTCTGACATATACATATTCAAGAAATGAAGTAATTAGATGCATCCACATTGGATTGCTATGTGTTCAAGAAGATCCAGCTATCAGGCCCGCAATGGTAACAATTGTTCTCACACTCAATACTTACTCGGTTACCTTACCATTACCTCAAGAGCCTGCTTTTTTTTTCCATAGCACTATAACAGATGAAGTGAACAGTTCAAGCAAGGAATTTCTTTTAGAACATTCTAAAAGCAAGTCTGTTGCTTATTCTGTTGATGAAGATTCAATTACTGAAGTATATCCTCGATAGGGAGTATATGAATTTTCTCTAAAATAATCCTCGAGAAAAACATGAGGTCAATTTTTCAGTACCGAACACTTTACAATTGTAATTTTTATTGTTTAAGAATAAAACACACAAGTACTTGGATGAATGTCCCAAATTTTATTGATTAGCTTCTACACACACTCCGCTCCGCTGAATATATTAATCCTCAAATTATAATAATTTAATAAAGATTCTAACTTACTAATTAACCAAAGCTTCTAAGTAATTAATCTAACACAAATCCCTTTTTTTTATCAAAGATTCCTACCCAAACAATGATTATAACTGATATCTAACAATAATTAATATTTTTAAACACTCAGTTTAATAATGAAGGATTTTTTTTTTAATCTTGTCTTGAATATTCATCTTACACCAATGATCTTTCATCCTTTTAGAAGATCTATTAATTCCTGAGTATTGTTTTTTTAATACTATCAATTTTACAGTGCATGGACTTTTATCACTTTATTTATTTTACAACATTTTTAAAAGTTATAGGATCACACAATAAAAATAAAGCAATATGAGTAAATAAATCATTAGATTGATTGATTTTTATTATTTCATAACCATTATTTATGCAGGTTTTTTTCTAGTATGTTATAATTATTGATCATTATTTGTTGAAGTTATCAGTGGAATTTGATCATCTACTAATTGTAATGATTTTTACGAACCTCTCTGTTTCTGATCATTAACTTTCTTTGTAGTTAAGGCAATTTGTTCCACCTCTTACCTCGCATTTTTTTTCTTCTAGCTGAAAGGTTTTCTTTTTATATAAAATAGCTTTTTATTTCTTCATGTTTTTTATCAGTATTACTCTAGAGTTCTCTTTTTTTTTCATCTCAATGACCAATAAAAAAGTCTGCATGTTACTTCTAAATCCTATTGAACGATTTAGAGCATTCTTACTCTATTTTATTTATAAGATCTTCGTATTCATGATTTAGTGACTCAATATTTTGGTGATGTTGATCTCATACTGCTTTTTTCTCTAGTTGAAGACTATCACACTCATCTTTAAAAAAACTTTAGAAACAATTTATCTCTCATTGCTACACTTTCGACTTCCTTCCTCAGTTATTTGCTTCTTTCATTAATCAACTTTCACTCCGTTTAATATCATATTCATCCTACGATATGTACTGATCTTGTGCATTAGTACCATGGATCGATTGTCGCGTTCATTTCCCATCAATCTCACATTTATCCCATCCAGTTAGCTTGCCTCATTCAGATGGATCAAAATTTAATTTAATTACCTATATGAATGCATGGGTATATGCGGAACTCCTATGGTATTATAGTGTGTGAAATCCTCCAACATTTTTATAAAGTCCGGGTGTGTTAATTTTCATATATCAATGTAAATTATCTAATATAATTGACGATAGATTTTTAGGTATTGATACTAAATGTTTCCTATGGACATTTTATATATATATAATAAATCGAGGTGTAGGGCGAAAAATTGGTTGAGATGTGGGACACATAGATGTCATTATCTGAGGAGCCATAGGTGGCGATATTGCTGGAGTCAAAGATGGTGGCATACCTTGATCAATATTTGATGTCCCATCATTGTATCCAAGATTGTTCACAAGATATTCTTTCATGGAATCCATCTGTCGTTTCATTTCAAGAATAAATTCATCTTTTTTCTTTATCTCCTCTTCTTTATCCTTTATCTCCTTTTGCAATGCTCGATATGATGAACTGGGATATGATGACTCCACTGAGTAGGAATGTGATGAAGAGCTTGTACTGACTTTAGATTTTGGCATACGAGGTGCACCATATACCCTACCCTTTGTAACTCCTCCTGAAGCCACACACCAAGCTGCTCCATCAAATGAAGGATGATTTTCCCGATTAGTTCCATACTTTGAGATCATCTCCATTTTATAATTTTCCTACAAATAAAATACATGCAACAATAAATTCATTTGAATGTTAAATGATACTTAAGTTATATTAAGAAATAATCAAATAAAAATACATACAACCACTTTTTTGGACTTGTTGTCGACGAAGCCACCAGACTGCTTAGTACTTTGATGCAAAGCTGAAAAGACATCATCCCATGGAGGTTCTTTTCCACCAGCTTCCTCTTGCTTTCAAGATTAATAAATATTATAAAAGATAAAAATACAAATTTTAATTTATTATCTTAAGCATTAAAAAAAAAAATTATAAAAGATAAAAATACAAATTTTAATTTATTATCTTAAGCATTAAAAAAAAAATTCTTACCATGTTAGCTCGATATGATGCAAATGACACTGTTCCTCCAGAATGAGTGCTTATTTTGCCATCTGTTTTGGTTAATCGATTCCTCCTAGCAGATTCAGACCTCCTTTGAAATTCAGGGGTGGACCAAACATCTTTGATCATTTGATTCCAGTCATCATTATTTATCCAGGTAGGACCTTTATCAAGGCAATCTATAATATTTGTAGTGTTTTCTTTGGACATGGCTTTCTTGCGAGCTCGTGTTAATTGTTGATTCAAAGCTATCCTTGCCTTATCTTCCCAAATATTACGAACAATCGACTCATCTTCCTCAGGAAAAGAATATTTTTTCTACCAAATAATATATATACGAAGTAAAAAAAGTGCACAAAATTTCAAATTATATAAATAATTAACATATTGTGTTATCTTTGTTCAAAATTTGCAAGATGATGTAATAACTATAGAAATTAAATGATATTAAAAAGTAAACATGAAATAAGTACAAATTATAACACAAATCAATCATAGCTAATTGATAATTTTCATAATCCTACATTAAAGTTATCAAAATTAAAAAGAATATTATGGAAATTAGTGTTGGTTCTTACCTTAAACTCTTTAAACAGTTCATCCCTGCACATTGAATCTACTTTCTCCCAAGAGTGCCATGCTCCCTTAAAATTGGACCTCAAAATATCTCCGATTGCACGTCCACACGATGCGTTATTGAACCTGAAAATATATAATAACAAACTTATATTAAACAAATAATTACACAATAAAAAGTAATTTTTTTCATACCTAAAAATATAGCCTTAATAAGTTTGTTTTTAAAAGTTTGAACTTACTCTGTTGTTCCATACAAACAAAGCTCTTTTTTTCTTGTTATTGGATCTATTGGCGTGTCAAAACCCTTCCTTTTAACACTTTGATCATAATTGTGTGGAGAACATGTTGAACCATGATATGATGGAACACCATCTTGATCCTCATCATATACACCTCTCTCATCACTATCGTCTCCCTCGTCTTCATCTCTAACATTCACATCATCATCATCACCATTAACTCTCTCATAACTCCTATACAAATTATATCCTCCATAAACAAATTGGTTATCTCGAGAGAAACCTCCTTGAGTTTGAAGCAAATCTTGGAAACGAAAGCCCTCACAATATTGATATGCATCAACCCTCCCATAATCACGTTGAGGAGGATGTGTACTCCCCAAAGTAGGTATATAATACTCATTTGCATTCTGATACACAGGTTGATGAAATGTAGATCCTTTGTTATTATGCCTAGATGTAGTTTGAAATGATTTGGATGAAGTGGACCTGTCACTCCTAGAATCTAATATGGATCCTCGTCGAGGCATGCTAAAAACCAGAAAAAATATATACATTATGATATGAATATATACACATAACAATAAATTAGCTTATAATTAAACTATGAGGAACAAAAGATTCACAATATTTTCAGTAAGCATTCCTTGCAATGATAAAAATCAGCCATGAAGTTTAAATTATCAAAAGCCAATTAACACAAACAATAATAAAAATAAAAATCTAAATAATTAATTAAGCAGAAATCAAAATTTATGAGTATACTTACCTTAATGTTTGTTCCTATTAATCAAACACTGAGTAGGAAAAACCTTTTCATTCATTCTTCAACATCTATAAGCAAGAAAATAAATCACAAAATAAAATATAACATCAGAATCACAATTTAAATATTGATACTTGAAAGGTTAGAAATTTTTTCAAAGGTCAATGAAAATGATATATGTAATGTGATACATAACACACTATGATAAAATAATAAATAAAGAACATTGAAAAAGTAAATATTGTCAAATAATATGAAATTATCCATACATATATTAAAGATAATTCATTACATATACTACAAAATATAATAACTTGCGCTACTCATTATTATCATCACTCCTAACCATCACCACCATAACAATCATCCTCATCCTCATCATCATCATCTTCTTCTTC
>NW_011500289.1:0-9979 GCF_000495115.2 Populus euphratica | reverse complement strand
CGTCACCATCATCATCTTCTTCTTCATCATCTTTGTTTCCCCAATTTATGTCAAGTTGAAGCAATTCATGTTGCCCGATTTCTTCATAATAAGATGATTCAACAAGTATATTTGGATCATCAAGTGTTTGAGTAGGAAGGACACAACATGGTTGAGAAATCTCATCTGATTGATCAACATCAAATGATGTTACATTGTTGGCATCTTTAATAAATTCACCCATGTCAACATTATAACGACTTCTAGCAATTGTCTTAATAACCGTCCACCATTCAGATGATTTATTACCAGGTGGATATGTATAGTAGACTTGTTGACATTGTTGTGCTAGCACAAAATCTTCATTTCCTTGTAGTCGAGATGTATGCTTGATTTCAACCAAACCATTCGAAGGATGCACTCTAATTCCTCGTCTTGTATCATACCAATTACATTTAAACATAAATAACTTGCACTTACTCCCTAAGTATTTTAGCCGAACAACTTCTTTAAGCATTCCATAATAATCACGTTCATTATCATCATAGCAACTTCCTTTCACACAAACTCCACTATTCATTGTCTTTTTAAAACAACCATAACGTTGAGTATGAAATTTAAAACCATTCACATAATACCCATTATAGCATTTCACTGAAGTTGAAGGGCCCATAGCAAGTCCAAAGAGCTGATTTTGAATTCCATTAGATTGGTATTCCACCTAGCATAATAGTTAACTCCATAAGAAATAATAATTTAAAAGAGATTAATAATATTTTTAAAGTAACTAATTGACATAAAATATAAATTAATTTTATTAAAATACTTACATTATTTTTTAACCAATTTGGAAAGATCACTTCGCATAATTTTTCAATTTCACCATCACTCGCATATGGTTGTTGTGACTTTAGCTCTTGACGGCATTGCCTAATATTTAAAAAATGTTAAAGTTAATAATAAATTATTAGAAATTTAGTAAAAAATAATATTTCATACTTACTCTAAATAAGGCTTCAGTTCTTGACAATTGAATATCACATAGTTATGCGCAATTTGCATTTCAGCATGTGACAACTGCCTTCTATAAAATCTTTTGGATAATTTTTTTCCTGGATAGGAAAAAATAGAGAGACATCCATCTACACTTTTAAGGCCACCATCATCATTCCGTGGAACTCGATTCCAAATTGTTTGCACGTCATCACCAAAATAATGAGATGCAAAATTGGTAATTTCATCAATCAAGTACGCTTCACATATGGAACCCTCAACTTTAGCTTTATTGGTAACTTTCTTCTTCAAATAAAACATATACCTATATCATTTTTTTCAATTAGTTTATTAAAAAAAAATGAATAAAATGAACATAGTATGAAACATACCGTTCAAATGGATACATCCATCGATATTGAACTGGTCCACCAACTTTTGCCTCGTAAGGTAGATGTATCATCAAGTGTTCCATGGAGTCAAAGAAGGATGGAGGAAAAATCCTTTCAAGTTTGCAAATTATTTCAATTATATTCATCTGCATTAACTCCATGTGCTGGGCATTTAAATTTGTTGAACAAATATCTCGAAAAAATACGGATAGTTCAGTTAATGCCTCCCACAATGGCCTAGGTAAGTAAGGTCGGAAAGCGGTTGGAAGAAGTCTTTGAATGAAGACATGACAATCATGGCTCTTCATCCCCGAAACCTTACATTGTGCCTCTTTCACACATCGTGAAATGCTTGAAGCATAACCATCAGGAAATGATAATTCCTTCATCCATGACAACACTTCTTGTTGTTGTTTCTTGTGTAGACAATAAGTGCTTTTAGGTTTGTAAACCCGACCACTCATATCTTGTTGCAAATGTAAATTTGGCTTATGACAATACAATTGAATATCCAACCTAGCCTTTAAATTGTCCTTGCTTCTATAAGGACAATCCATTACTGTATAAAAAATATTGTCAAAGATATTTTTCTCAATATGCATGACATCAAGATTATGACGAATCAAATTTGTATGCCAATATGGAAGCTCCCAGAAAATACTCTTCTTCACCCAATTGTGTTTAACACCAAATCCCGGAATTTTAACATTATATGATGAACCTCCAATATGTCCCTCAGTATACTTGGACACTTCATTTAACATTTCCAAACCAGATGGACGAGGTATAGGAGGGAGCCTTTCAATTACTCCTTTCAAAAACTTATCAGATTGATGTCTATATGGGTGGTTCATGGGTAGGAATCGTCGATGACAATCAAAAAATGTAGTTTTCCGTCCATTTTTTAATCTAAAAGCCTTGCTATGCTCCATACAATAAGGACAAGACAGATTTCCATGAGTACTCCACCCCGATAACATGCCATATGCTGGAAAGTCACTAATGGTCCACATCAAAGCTGCCCTTAATTGAAAATTTTCTTTTCTGTAGACATCATATGTTTCAACACCAACAGACCATAAATTCTTTAACTCATCAATCAAAGTCTTAGAAAAACATCAAGCTTTTTACCCGGATTCTTTGGCCTAGGAATCAGCATTGTCAAAAACATGAATGGTCTAGTCATGCACTTCCATGGAGGCAAATTATAAACAGTCACAATTACTGGCCAACAAGAGTATGTATTTGAAGACATGTCAAATGGACAAAACCCATCAGTGCACAACCCTAATCGAATATTTCTCGGATCTGATGCAAAGCTGAAGTGAACACGATTAAACTCCTTCCATGCCTCCCCATCAGATGGGTGCACCATAACCCCATTATCTGACTTGTGAAAATGATGCCATGTCATATCTTTGGCATGATATGGAGACATGAACAGTCTTTGAAGCCTTGGTGTTAAGGGAAAGTATCGAAGTTGCTTCTCTGCCTTATTGGAACCTTTACTAGTTGGATTTCTAGGTTTGTATCGTGAACTTCCACAAAAATCACAATTTGTTTTCATTGCATCAGCCCCATAGTACAACATACAATAATTAGGACACACATCAAATTTCTCATAACCAAGTCCAAGTGGTCGCATAAATTTCTTGGCATCATAAAAATTTGATACCAAATTTTCATCATTAGGCATGCAACTTTTTGTGAAATCAATAAAATTGTTGAAGGCATTCTGAGTCAAATTAAATGTTGACTTCATATTAAGCAATTGTACACAAGCAGATAATTTGGATTGCTTGGTACACCCATCCCATAACGGCTCCTCCGCAGCTTTCAAAAGATTAAAAAATTTAGTTGCCTCCGGATTTGGAATTTCCCCTACTACCATAGGACTAGACACGTTATCGTTATAGAATGCATCACCAACCCCCATTGCATCTATAACTAGATTTCTATATGGATTCTCTAGACAAACATCATTCACAACATGACTCATTCCAATTGATGAAGGTCCAGCCAATATTGGTTCTGCAACATAAGGCTCCCCATGTACTGTCCAATTTTCATAACAAGGTATAAAACCTTTTGTCAATAGATGTTTACAAACATCATCTTCCTTTAAAAACTTTTGATTTTTGCACCTCACACAAGGACATCTAATTTTTCCCCCAGATATATTTTTATCAATTGAAAATGCAAAATTGATAAATCTTCTAACACCGGTAATGTATTCAGGACGAAGGCGACCATCCATAAGACGACGATACATCCATGATCGATCATCCATGTTAATCTAATTAACAGGACAACACCAATAAGCATTTTTAGAAATAAGCATACTTCTTTAACTACTACTATTTAAACAATCCTTTAAAATACAATATGTACAACATAAATAAACAAACAATCCTTTAAAATAAAATATGTACAACATGAATAAACTATAATTATTTGTCCAGTTCAAACATATATCAAGCTAAAAAATGTTAATGATGGGATATATGCACATGTTTGTAAAAACCTGGATAATTATTTTCCTTCTAGTCTTTGTTATTGAATTTTTGTTAATTGCTTTAAATAAATCTTAATAATTTTCATTTATATTTTCCAATTATTGACAAAAGTACACTTTTAGATTATGTTTGATTAGTATTTTATACAGAATAAACGGATAAAGAAAAAAAATATTTAGTTGAAAAAATATTAAATAAATTTATCTTTATAGTAGTTTTGGATTTTTTTTTTATTGATCCTTCTAACTTTTGTTACAACCTCAAATGAGTTTTTTTTTTTTTTATTGATCCTTCTAACTTTTGTTACAACCTCAAATGAGTTTTTTTTTTGGGGGCCTTTTATTTTTATTAGATCCATCAAAAAATTTTATTTTTATTCAAATCTTTTTTTTGGTAAACTAAGAAATGGTAAATGAAATCATAATCATATATTCGGATCTTTTTATTTTTAGAAATCATAATCATATATTCAGATCTTTTTATTTTTATTCCAAAATTTGTATCTTTGTCTCTTTAATTATATACAATGTATCTATGTTTTATATCATAGTGAAATAATAATTAAATATCAATTATTTTTTTGGCACTTGTCTTCTCATAACAAATATTTTTTTTCATTTAAGATCCAACCTAATAAATTTCATTTAATTTAATAACAAGGAACTAACTTATAGTTTTTTTTAAAAATTCATTTAATTTAATAACAAGGAACTAACTTATAGTTTTCAAAAAAATTAATTATAATTTACTGTAATTATTATCTCTTAAAACCTATAACTTAATATGAATTTTTATGGATAGGACATAATTTTTCTACAAAACCAAACCTTTGTATAAAAGGAAATTCTAATGACATGCTTTTAGTTCAAGGAGCAAAACAACAAGGTACAAAAAGCATAGCACAAAGGAAGCTGGATGCATTAAATGATATTCCATGTAAATGACATGTAGTATAAGAGTACAAGACCTCAAAAGAACAAAGCATTAAGGAGACCATAGTAAATAATAATAAGAACGCAACACACCGCTTTCGTGCCAAGAAGAACCCAAAGGCTGATTAATTATTGAGGAAGATAACTTGCTGCCACGCTTAAAAACCTAATTCATCATATTGAACAAAGTCATGTCAGGACCTAGAAATTAAAAAAAAATATTGAACAAAGTCATGTCAGGACCCAGAAATTAAAAAAAAAACCAAATAACAAAGCAAGCATTAGGTACTGTAACAAAATGAGTAAATATCATAGATTTTTATCCAAAATTCAATAGCTGAAGCATACATGTAGATTAATTATATAGCAAGTTCCAAACTTCCTATTATATCTAGAATGCTTTTGAGTTAAAAAAAATAAAATAAAAAAATAGTTAAATTAAGGAAATTTTTAAAACCAGAGAAAGCAAAATATATACATAAATGAAATTAAATAGTGCAATTATTATATTTAATGTATTAAAAAATCATGTCCCATTTCTTACTTTGTTTCTCTAACCTTTTTAAATTCTCAATGTGACTATCATATTAAAATATAATTAAGAGCATTTTTTGTTACTGTAGACATGAATATTTATTATGATATTTTTTGTTTGAAAACATTGATGCAATCGTAGTTGTAGCGACATTTCCAAACAAGCATCAACAAGTAGCCTATTGTTTTTGTTTTTATTTTTGGAGGGTGGGGGGGCCTCTTTTCTTCTTTTCATATCTCCATATCTCTGTAAATCTAAGAGCTTGACAGCTCCACAACAATTGTGAGCTTTAGTCATCTCAACAAAGGCAGAGATGATGTGTTGCTAAAATATTCCCGAAATAATTCATGTACCTTATTGAGAATACTTCTCTTTTAAGATTAACCTTATTAAGCATACTCAAGAATAAACACAAGGTTATACTGATTTGGTTTTGTCCTTTACAAACTACGTCTTTATGGATAATTAAATATTGAAAGCATACTGCTTTACGGTACTACAGGGATCAAATTAGCTTTAGTTGATTTTCAGTTTCAACTAACCTTTAGTTGATTGAAATGATTAAGCATGTTTCATGCTCTCCACAGACACATATACATACATTTATGTCTACTAACAGTCAAAATAAATCACTTGAGAACTTTATTATTCAGGAAAAGGAAAAGGGCTTCGACAGATAAAGCAATGGAACTAGAATCAAGTTCCTAAAGCAAGTATTAATTTCATAAACATCTGACATCAATGAAATCCAAGAATTGACATAAATATTTGATATTACAAGGTTTTCTTGGCTATCTTTCAGTTATGAAAAGTGGAATATTTCCATGTTATCATATACAATTATCTCTTAAGATAGCCTTTTAGAATCTACTTTGTTGAGAGCAATTTTTTCCTCCTGTTCCAAGCATAACCACCATAAACATTAAGCCGCCCAACTTCCATCCATGCACATCTTTTTTAACTTGGGATAAAAAAAATAAAAAAAAGTAGAATCAAGTTCTTGTCAAACCCACCTTAATTATAGAGGCATATATGCCCTACCGAGAACTTGGAAACCCGAGACAATGTATATAGAGAATAGAGAGAGTTCCAATTAAAATATCTCCAAGCAATTGCTACTGTTATGGCATGTTCAACTAGTATGTGGTGCTGACATTCTACCGCCATTATCCAGGACAAGCCACTCTTCTAAACCATCAAAATAAAGAAAGCTTTCACTAGTAACTATTTGTTTACCACGGCAACAATACTAATAGCTAGCGCCGCCATGTTAAAAGGACTCCTTCAAGACTCTTTAGCTATAGTAAGGTCGCCAGAAAAAAACTAACTCATGGACACGAATCTAACTTGATATTCATCATCTCACAAACTAATCCACCAAATAGTAAGTGTATATTTATTTGTACAACCATCCACGCGATTACCCCAGAAATAAAGAGAGCATGTTTAGCTTGCTTAAAAAGAATGAATGAAGATACAAAAATAAAACACAACATCAACAACCAAGTTTCTTTTTATATATATAAGCATATGAATACATTCAAATCACAGCGCACAGGAGGACAAAAAGACTTGCAGACATCAAAGAACACCCGGCATCAAAATACTAATTGTTAAAAATTAAATTGGGGGTTTTGCTAAATTTTCAATTAAACAGGCATAATTTCCATAAATCACTCTCTTCCAGACACAAGAATTGCCAGCATTGGTCAAGTTGCATAAAATCATTCAATTTATGAACCGTAACCCTAAAAATTAATTTGGGGGTTTTCATAAATTTTCAATTAAACATTCATAATTAGGTTATAAATAATGGTAAAAACATTTTATAAACCTTATATTATTGAATTAATAGCCTAAAACCATTATTCAAAGTATCGGAAAAAAAAATTGTTACCTGTGTTCTTCAGTTACAGATGAGGGAGATGGATCAACACGAAAAAATAACACCTGAGATTAGAAAATTTAGGTTAGAACTGTTTAGTGTAACTTCAATTGCAACAAAAAAAATAAAAACCCTAAATTAGTTACCTGAGCTATTGAAGAAAAAAGTGCAAAACCTAACCCGTTTACAGAGAAGGGGTAAATCAGGATGTTCGAAACTGATGATGATGGGTCTGGTGCGATGTTACCATGGGTCTCTATTTTTCTTGGTTTATATAGAAATATTGAAACTGGTAAGATGAAGGAGAAGAAGATGAAGAAAACAAATTAGGGATGCTGAAGATGAATGCGAAAATGATGAACAGTTTGGGATAAAGGAAGATGAAATCGATGACGAGAAGGTGATTTTTCAACAGTTAGGGATTGATATTGTTATTCGGGATGAAGGATGCACTGGAAGAGTGAAAGTGATATAATTTTCAGCTGTAAATGATTTTGTTGATCTCCGTATTTCGGTGTGGGGGGAGAGAGCAAAAATAAACGGTTTAGATTTTATGCAATCAACGGTCTACATAATTTCAACTTTATATTAACATTTAAATTTTATTTTTTCAATTAGCAACGGAAAATCCGTTGCTAAATTCAATGTAAATTTTGCAACCGATTATTCGTTACTAAAATCCATTGCTAATATTAAAAAAATAATATATATATAATCCGTTGCAAATCTGTTACTGAATTTAGCAACGGAATTATCCGTTGCTAAATTCAGATGCTAATAGCCCCTGTTTTTTGTAGTGTCTCCCTATGGTTGGCAATGTTGGGCAAGCTGCGAACAAGAGATCGTCTTCAATTTCTCTCACCTGATCCTGTATGCTCTCTTTGTCAGAATGCTGTAGAATCTCATGCTCATCTCTTCTTCAACTGTGAATGGTCGTCTTCTCTTTGGGCCAAGGCAAGATTTTGGCTCAAGCTTCATAATAATATGTCTTCCTTAAACAGAGCCACTCGGGTCTTACACAACAACAAAAAAGGGTTGCAGCCGAGAATGAGAAGAGTATCTCTTGCTATCCTGGTGTATCTGATTTGGGAAGAAAGAAATAGGCGTATTTTTAACAACAGTATAAAATCTGTGGATGCCATCTTTAGGAAATTTCAGATTTTGTTCTACACTATTCTGTACTTCCATGAGAATAATCATCTAGCTTACAGTGTTGCAAGCTGAATGGAACCTCTACTCTTCGGTGAAAATTGGACGTGCATGGTTCTGCATGGCTTTCTTGTCCGTGTATTGAAGTGCCTTGGATTTTCGCTCTTCTGGCTGGTATACAATTAATTGTTTGTCGCTGTGTTAATGGTTGTTTCTCTTCCACTCTGCAAGGTTTGTCGGCTGATTGAGCTGATGGGAGGTTTTGGCTTATGCTGTTATTCTCTAATGTGGGCTGAACATGCACGGTTCCTTGGTGTGCTGTGAGGTGATCGTGCATGGTCCTGTAAGGAGGAGCAGCTGTACGTGTCCTTCTTGGCTGTCTCTAGGATGGTCCACCTCTATGCATAGTGGACAGTAGCCTTGTGTCGCCGCATGAATGGCTGGATTTCTCTCTGCATGGCTGAGCTGTGTCTGCATGGATGCTTTATTATTCATGGATGAGCTGTTGTCCCTCGACTTGTTTCTTTGTCTTGCTTGTAGAGCCGTTGGGTCTTGTGTTGGCTTCGTTAGCCGACTGATATTATTGACTTCGGCCTGTCTTCAATTGGCTGTTCTCCAGACTCCTGTATTTTGTTTGTTAATGCATTGAGTTCCTGGTTGAGTTGAGGCTGTGTACTCCCTCCGTTGTCTTCTGCTCTCGGCTTCTTTAGCTGGCTGATGCTGTTTTGAAGTTTGGGGAATGCTGCCTGGTGGATCTGCTTGGCTTGGCTAATTTCTGGCTATATGTTTGGGTCTCTTCATGGCTCATATGGGATCTTCGTCTCCCCTATCGGGATGCTGTCCTCCACTCTGGATTGAGCTCTATGGGTTTTTCCTTTCCCTATGTCACTTTTGTTTGCCTTGTGGCTTGTTTAATTATTTATTATCATATTTTCTCGGGAGCTTGTTCCCATTTGTATTTCGGTTTTGGGTATCTGTTACCTTTTTTTTTTCTCCCATTTGTATTTCGATTTTGGTTATCTGTTACCTTTTTTTTTTTCCTATTTATATTTTGTTATGCTGCATCTGTGGCATGGTTACTTTTGATCTCAATATATTCTTACATTTGATTAAAAAAAAATTATTATTATTATTACTACTACTACTAGTAGTAGTATTATTACTATTACTATTATTATTGTTGTTATATTGCTATTATTTGTAATTTATACAATTAACCTCTTTGTGGTTCGACCCTAGTTTTTTCGGGTTATTTATTACTTTGACACTCCTACACTTGGGAGAAGACATTAATCTTTTGATCATATCATATAACCAGAGGACACAAGCATTTTTGGTAAGCTGGTGTGCATCATGGTGGCGAGGATGTTAGTCGTGATACACGCCCCAGTGATTTGAGAATGGCTCCATTATCGTTGCTAACATCTCCTTCCATTATCATCATAGATTCATAGCTGTTTGAAGATAGTAAATGGTGGAAACGCCGCCGCCTGGGTTCTCTTGATTTGGCCATTGAAGTTCTCATAGTTTTGTAATCAGACCCCCGACAAAATTGTAATTGGATCCTTTAATTTTAACATCATTTCTGGTTTGGTCCA
>NW_011503797.1:0-8535 GCF_000495115.2 Populus euphratica | reverse complement strand
TATTAGTATTTTTTAAAATTTATTTTTTAAAAAATAAAAACAAGTAAAAGAAAGAATTATTAGGTAAAGGAATTCTTATTATTTTTTGTGAGATATGAATTTTACATTTTTTAAAAAATAAACCCAATAAAATAACTAATATAATAAAAAATAAAAATAATAGAATTGAGTTTACTCATTGGTATAAATCTAAGCCTCATAAAAAAAAAAAAAAAGAAGTTATGTTTGACTAACCGAAAGTGTTTGCAACTTGTATTTTAAAAATGTTTTAAATTTTTTTTATTAAAAATTAATTTTTTTATATTTTGAATTAATCTGAAAAATAATTTTTTAAAAAAATATTATTTTAATATAAAAAAATTTAAAAAACAACTACAATTATTCTTTTAAATATCCATATTTGTATGGTTGGAGAATATTGGACTGACTTGACGGCCATTTCTATCACCACAGAATTTTCTGACAAGATCATGGCTTTGGTGCTCAGACAACCCTTTGTTTCTTCCTACAATGTAAAGCAATGGCGAATCCTTTCAACCAGCACTCAAAGTGGACGTTTGGGATCCATACCGATACCATTCGTGTGTAGAGAAAGCTGCCTTGCATTACCTGGTCTAACCTATCAACATCAAGAAAGAAAGTTCTCCACCAAGAAAGAGAGAGAGAGAGCAGAACGGCCCAGAAAAAGATGATCAAGTTTGAATTTGCAAGGCAGTACTTGGCCTGATATTGAAAGAAATACCAGGGAGTTTTAGTCATCAGCCATTCCATCTAGATGAAGAATTGAGTCAAGAGTTCAAAAGTTCTAGATTTGAAGAAAACGTGAACAGCCACTGCCTGCTGGAGCAAATGAAGGCTGGATTTGGTCCATGACAGGTCTCATCAGCTCTCATTTTCAAACCATGCATTGACAAACATGCTTGGTTAGAGGACTCGTATTAATTAAGAAATAATATTTCTTGTACTTTCTTCACCTTCTAGAATTAATGCCTGGCCATCCATTACAAACTTCAATTTCAACATTATGCTTTAATGAAGCGTGAGCATAGATTATTCATAAAAATTTCAGGACCAGAACTACCCGGCTGCTTCCATCTATCTACCATTTGAATTGAATGAGCTTAAGAGGGGACCTTTCACTAAAATACTAATTAATTTCTTAGGCTGAGATTACTAAAAATTGTTCTTGAAGCCCGTGAAATTCCAATGCTTGTGCCTGATTGTGCTTTTTTCTTTTTGTGTGCTAATGATGGTGAATTGAAATGGGAAGCATACTCTTTCTTTACTGATCCCTTCACATCAATGCTTTTGGTTTTGAAGTGAAACAATGACAAACTAATTATAATGAAATTATTTGTATTCTATTCAAACTTTAATAGATAAACCATAAACATGTTATGATATTTATTTTATATTTTTTAAATTATGATAAAAAAAGATTTCATCTCTTTTTAGAAGATATACATGATAAACCTTTAGATATATTCTTTGTGTTTTTGGAAAAAGAAAATAAATTTGATTTTTTAACTTTTTCTTAAAAAAATATTTCAGAGAAAATTATATATTTTTAATAGCGGGTATGTATCTTATAATATAAATCTATAGCCTGATACTATATAAAATAGTTGGAAAAACATGCGAGGGACCCATAAATATTTTTAAAATGCCTTTTAAAAATTTTAATTTTTTTTTTAAATAATATTTTTTTTATATTTTAATATTATTATATTATTTATTAAATATATATTAGGCTGGACCTGGCCCAACCATCTTAGTTCGGCTGAAACGAGTCCAGCCCAACTCAATCAAGTTGAGCTGACTAGCAGTCCAACAACCTTTTTTTTTTTTATGAGGGGCTACATCTGGTCTAACAATCTGGGCTTGGCTGATACAAGTCCAACCCATTATTGTATGGTCACTAGCCCAGCCCAATGACCATGCTTAATTATTTCTATCATTGCTAGTAAAATGTAGTGGTTGATGGGAGAAGAATAAGAAAAGAAAACAAACCTTGCCTAGCTAGAAGAGAAGGGTTGTTGGTGGCATTTCTAGTGGTGTTGGGAAGTCCGACATCTAGTTGGTGGCAGCAATGACGATGGAGGCGTTGTGAAGGAAGAGAGGAGAAGACTAGCCGAGAGAGGAGAAAAAACTAGGGGGAAGGGGCTGATTTTTTTCCATTTTTTGCATCTAATTTCTTCATGCTTAATGACTAAAATCCATCTCTATTTATAAAGGTGGAAGAGGGATACTTTGTTTTTACTTGGGACAAAACTTGACCTTTGATTCAACTATAAATAATGTCAAACATTGGCTCAAAAATACAATCATGGACTGGAAAAGTTAGCAACTAAAAGCCCCTGAGTTGGTCTATTTGGGGTGGCACCGTAATGGTCATAGGAATAGTTGGTAGGTGAGACCTACTATGAAGTGTAATACAATGTCAGACCATCATGGTAATGCATGGTTTGCCTAGTTTAATGAGAGAAAATAACATTAAATGCCATAAAAAAGTAGCCAACGAGCAATCTTTTAAGACAAAATGAAAGATAATGAATATTAACTAGACGACATGTCATCTTTTTTTTTTTTTTCAAACGACACCATTTTGGCTTTAGGATTTTAATTTAGCATTTGGCTAGAGTGCAATTTAGTTTTTTTGCTTTTAATTTCTTTCAATTATATCCCTAACTGGCCTAAAACTTTTAATTTCATGCAATTTTGTCATTATCCAACTTCAACAGCAGTCTTGAATTTTAGCATCTTTTTTATTTTGATCCTTAGTTTTGGATTTATGTAAATTGACCATTAAACTTTCAATTTCTCCCCTGCCTTCGATCAAATTAAGTCCCTAGAATTCGATGTTCTTTTCAAAAATATTTTTGGTTATGAATTTCTTAAATTTAACCTCTAATTAACCCTAAAATTTGATTTTCTTGCAATTTTACCCCTAACTTCAAGCAATTGACTTTGAAAAAATTTAGTTTGGTCCTTTGAAATTTCAATTTTCTCAATTAAGTCTAAATTGGGCTTTTAAACTTAATTCTTCACCAATTAAGTCTTTAATAAAATTAATTTGACTTGTTTAAAGTATAATTAAGTCATTATACGTAATTAAATCCTTTAATTTGACCCAACTTAATTTTTAAACATAATTAAACTTTTAATTTAGGTTGTGATTAAATCAAATTAGCCTATTAAAAGTCTAATTATTTCCCTAAAATTAATTTTTATGCAAATTCATCCAATAATCATTTAATTTGACCTACAATCCGTATTGTCTCTCCAGTACAATAGGGTACGATTAAACTCCTAATTACATCCAAAATTGCAACTTAATTCTTTTATACATTTGAAATCCTCTTTGGCCTACTTTTGTCAAATTATCAGTCTTCTTGCTATTATTACTTTATTTTTTATTTTAAAATAAAAAAGGGTTAAATTTTGAAAGAATAACTCAAAAATAGATTATGACAAGGAAAAGGCTAAGGAGAGAGTGCGAAAATTTTCATTGGTGATTGAAATAATGATTTTTCTCACTCAAAAACCATAGTTGTAGATGTCATTTTCTTTGGTTTTGTAAAGGGTTGCTGGTGCTACTTATGGTGGAGGTTTCTGGTTTTAATCTTGATAATGGAGAGGTGAAAAAAGTTGTGAGGTTTGAAACAGAGGAAATCGTGAGGTGACGGGGGTGATTATCTGGTGGCTGATAATAAAAAAGAAGCTGGTTTTGGTTGTTGAGTTGTTATTGTTGTCCTGGTGCTTAACAATGTTGTAAAGAAAGATTGAAAAGTTGTTAATTTTGGGTTGTGTAGCTCATGGTGAGTCATTGATGACTAGTAAATGTGGATTTAGTTAAGAGGATATATGTGATGTGAGTGGTTGGTGTTTTCAGGTTTAAGAGGAGTTAGGGGCTGTGTGTAGTTGAAAATGAAGGCTGGCAATCGAATTGTTGGTTTTGATTGAAGAAGATGATGGTTGGGTTAGTGATGAGTCTAGCAGTAAAGGGGGTGTTACGGGTTGATGAAGATGATGGAGAGCATATATAGGAATCACTTTCCTATTTGTTTCTTTTTTTGTTTTTCAATTCCTTCTCTATTGTGTGTGTATGTGTAACCACATATTTACATGTGAAAATAAGTTTGTTATTTTTAATTGCTAGGTCTCAATACAAACTTGGTGACCAAGTAATCCAAAAACAATTTGGTCCCTCAACTTCTTTCTTTTAACATGTAATTCCTTTGTAAATTTTTATTTATTTTTTTATATTTTTATTTTTTTTTTCTAAATAGCAACATCAATGACAACTCAAAAACCACATTAACTACTGAACGTGTTGAAAATAAATTTTTTTATTTTAAATTCTTTGGAAAAGATGCTAAAAATAACATAAATATATTAGGAACGTATTTTTCAAAGTCAATTTTTGTTGTTTTGTTTTTTCTATATTTGATTTTTAAAAAAAATCAAAATATAAGGTAAAAAATTTAGGTAGCAACAAGATTCATGACTCTATAAGCTTTTTAGGATGAATACAATTCATGCCAAGTGGAAGAATATCCATCCTTGTTATAGAATACTATACATATAACTCTCCAAACACTATCTCTCTACAAAGGCCAACTCGGACAACTAAAAATGACTCATAGACCCTAGAGCTTGTCACACAAGATAGAGATGTTATGAGCAAAGTTCTTTAAACAATGCTTCATCTATTTAAATGTTTATGGTACCATAGCCTAGAGTTTGACTTTATCCTCTATTTTTATGATATCAGCAGTGAACTTATCTCTTTTTTTCAACACAAGCATTCCAACAAAAAAAAGCACAATATAGCTCTTTATCATCACTCAACAAGAAGATGAGAGCATCATAGCGTATCTCTAAAGGTTCAACAGAGAAAATCTCAATATAGAAAGACTCGAGCCCATTGCCACATAAGCTTTTATTAATGGGAGTCTATAACTATTTTTTATAGGAAAGGTTATATACTCTCGATTACAGAACTCTTGTCGGTATTAGACATGCAATGAAAAACTATATTTAGGTAGAGAAAGCCAGTATAACCAAATAATGACACCCTTGTTTCCAATCACATGTAGTAGAGTCTCTTTGATGTCATCTATAAGGCCCGACCCACTCCCCCTTGCAGAATATTATCCACTTTAGCTCAGTCCAACCCGGCTTCCACGCCTCACGGTTTTGTTTTTGGCAGCCCACAGGCCCCAAAATGCGTTTTACAAGGTTAGGTATCACTTGCCTTATATGCTTTAACTTTGGACACTCTTCTCTCGATGTGAGATGTTACAATTCCTTCATCTTAAGAACAAGTCGTCCTTGGCTCTGATATCATATGTAAGGCCCGACCCATTTCCCTTTGCAGAATATCAACTAGGCTTTCACATCTCACGGTTTTGTTTCTGACAGCCCATAGGCCCCAAAACACGTTCTACAAGATTAAGTACCACCTATTTTATAGACCCTGACTCTAGACACTTTGCTCTCAATGTAGGATATTACATTATCAATCTTCCACTAAAGCATCTAAAAAAGGCACTATATAACACATTTATGATCACCTAACATTTATCAAGCTCATAACTACTGTCCCCTTTTAAATCAAACATTGAAGGCCATTGAAACGACTAAAAGATTGTTGTCTTCTCCCAAGTGCAGGAGTGTCAAAGTAATAAATAACCCGGCAAGACCGGGGTCGAACCACAGAGAGGTTAATTATACAAATTATAAACAACAACAATAGTAACAATAACAATAATAATAACAGTAGCAATAATAATACTAATAATACTAGTAGTAGTAGTAGTAGTAGTAGTAGTAGTAGTAGTAGTAACAATAATAATAATAATAACAATAATAAAGAAAAAGAAAGAAAAGTTGATGAGAACTTTGAGATGAAAAATTAACGTAAGGATTAAACAATGATAACAAACAATGTCAAAGTTAAAGGATCCACTAATGGTATGTCAAACAAGTATAGTATAAACTCTTATTATTCAATTGGAAACCACACACAAAGGAGGTTTCAATCAGATTATAGATTGTTAACATGATTACATTAGTCATCTTATTCAATTAATGCTAATACTTGTAAATTTCGTCAAGCATTCATGATTATAACTTATGTTAACAACAAATCAAGTTCCTTTCATAGCTCAAGTGTCGGTTATACCATACAGTATGGGCTATGAAAGTGCCAAGCATTTGTTGTACCAAGTGTTATACAACATAAATCAAGATTAGTCATTTAACAAGCAAAGTATTAAAGACTGAACAAGATAACAAATATAAAACATGTTAGTATCAAACATTAAAGTCCATATTAAGTTTATACTATACTTATTCTTACACCATTAGTGTAACATTTTCACCTTGACATAATAAACTTAGCTAGACATAATGAAACAAATAAAAATAGATAAACAAAATAAGAATATAAATAAGATAAAAGTTAACTAAGTAAATGAAAGGAAATAAAAGGCATAAACTTGATATTAATGAAAGCAAAGCATAAACATTACAAAAAATACAAAGAGAGAAAGCAAGAGCATGATCTTGATTTGGACACCAAGATGCCTAAATAAATGGAAAATGCCTCCTTTTATAGGCCAAAATTAGGAACTATTGATTTGATGACTAATTGATGAGTGGGTGGTCAACTCTTGACTTGGTGACAATCCTTATCTTCTTTTGTCTGCCCAAAACGTCATTGATAACGTCGAAATTGGAGCCACTCGAAACATGAAAGTTGTAGGAAATTATCTCAGCTTTCTTGTGTAAAAAATTCAGCTCATTTCGAATTCTAGAACTCCATATATGGCCAAAATACTAAACAGTGCTTGGGCTGGAGGACAAATTCGGGCTTCTTTGTTGTTGTAACAATTTGGACTTGAAAATAGCCTTTTTAGATCTTGGGCTCCATATGAAAGTTGTAGGCCTATGTCTTAACTTTCTATCCATATAAAGTAGACCTAAATCTGAGATCTATAGCTTCAGATATAACCCAATTACTTAACAGTATTTCAGTTTGGATTGCACCGACACATCTTTTTTAAGTTTGGCCATCTCTTTATCCTTTCAATTTCAGTTCTTAAATTCATCAATCAATCATTTCATTTATGTGATAGGCCTGCATTTAAAATGAACATTTACCACAAATTAATGGTATCTTATATTATTATATATATATATATATATATATCATTATAAAACATGCTTTAATTAAGGAATTATTAATACTTCAAGTGCAAAATGATGATATAAAATCTTGATAAAAATATACTTTTAAGTATTAATCAGCCATATATGACAATGTATATTCTCATTCATGCCATAAAAGCCAGTCATGCAAGAATATCATTCTAGGTCATAAAAGCCACCCTTGCAAAGCGTATATTATTCCATGTCATACAAGCTTGAGTATTTCTCTTTATACATTTTTCACTATACATTACTTTTCACACACACCACACCCCTCCTTTTACCGTACTTGACTTAAGCATCAGCCTTATTTTGCAGGAAAGTGACGTGGACTCCATCAATCTCAAGATTAACCTAACTAATCAAGACTTGAAAATGATAATTTCAAGCTTTAACTACTGAAATGTCTTCGTTGGCGAATAAATAAGACTGGAAACATAGAGGGATACCTAAAATGACATTGCCCAGCTTCCCATCCCTGTACAATTTTTTTTTTTCCACGCATAAAAAAGACCCTTTAATTAATAGTGATGAATGTATATAATATATAGGAGCACTCGCTAGTTAAATTGACAAAATTCCATTAAATCTCGCAGTGTGAAGCTTCTGTAGCTCAAGCAAACTTTTCGATAATTAAAGGGCCGGAAAATATTACCAAATCACCAACTTAAAACAATAGAATTTGTCATTTATCCAAAAAATAATTATAAACATAGTTATCTTAACCAATTAAGGAATTAATCTAGAAAAATATGAGTTATTAAATTATTTAATCAATTCATGAGTTATTGAGTCAATTTAAATTAATTATTTTTATTAAAGCAATAATATTCTGTTTTTTTTTATGTTGACCTAATCAAATTTAAATTTAATTTAGTTAAATTAATAAAGTTCCTAAGAAAGTAGTGATTTTTTTTATCTAATTCAATTACAAACTTGACCGGACTAAGCTCAGGGTCTCAAGTTTTTTATATCAATTTACTAAGTCCAGCTAAGTTTGATAACTATAGAGTATGATAACTACAATTATAATATGATTAAATTTGTACAAACAAAGACAGGGGAGCCAAAAATCAACGAGAGACATTTTTTGTCTTGATGTAAGGAAGTGTACGTTATTTGTGATGAAATAGTTTGTTTCTTACCATGAAAGCAAAACAGTCAGTTCAGAATCCAAACCATTTCTTGTCCTAATTATTTTTTATGTTTTTTTAATTCTTTGCTTTATCGATTAATCAGTCGATAAATGTGCCTAGATTAAGCCACTAATTAGGAGAACGACACAAACAAAAACCAACTAACAGTGAGCAAAAGGAAGAC
>NW_011503877.1:0-8182 GCF_000495115.2 Populus euphratica | reverse complement strand
TGAAGAAAGGAGTGAAATTAAATAAAAAAAAGTGATAATAAATAAATTAATTGAGAAGGAAATGTTGGGGGCAAAATGAGAAAAAGCTAAACAAAAAAAGATTAATGATCAAAGTTTAAAAAATTAGACTATATAAACGCTCAATTTTCTCCTTTTGACTGACAGTTTAAAATCATAAGCGAAGGGGGGTTGTGTAATTTTTCTACTTGTTTTCTTGCTAAGTATGTGTGTGTGTGTGTGTGTGTGTGTGTGTGTGTATATATAAAGTGTAATTAGATTGATTAGAACTTAAATAATTGAGAGGGGTGATTTAGTACTTGAAAGTTGTTTTGTTTTGAAGAAAGAAATTCAAAGCTAGGGTTTAAAAAGAGAAGAGAATAGAATTTGAATTTTTCTTGCATTCATTCCTTGAATCCTTATCCATGTACCATGTAAGTTAAAGAATATGTTTAAAATGATTAATTGTTATAATTTTGTGTTATAATGAAGAAATTAAATTGCTATACTTATGTGAAATTAGAGATTTATGGTGTTAATCATTGAAATGATGCAAATTATGATTGTATTATGTTAGAAAGTATAAATTATGATTGAATAAGTGTTTAATTTAAAAATAGAAGTAGCAAAACTCTTTTCCCCTTTAATTATTGGTCTCGGCCAATGGAGAAGATTTGGGAGATTGGAAAATTTGATGCAATTGTTTAGGAATTATGGGAATTTATAGTTTTATAAATGTTAATAGATGAAATGAATAAGAATTTTTTTATAAAGAAAAGAAAAGAAAAGAAAATTCTCACCTTTTTTCCTTGTAGAGGTTTCGGCCATGAGATATAAAAAGAGAAAGGATTTTGACTTGGAATTTGATAATATAAGAGAGTGGTTTTAAAAGAATTGGATGGATTGTTGGGGAATTAGAAAATTAGATTTGAAGAAGCATCGGAAGTGAGAATTTTATTCTCCTTAATTAAAATGAAAATGAAACCTACATGAAAAAAAAATGAACCTTTATATTTGATAAGAACTTGGAATCAATGACATTATTAAAAATGAAATGGAATTTTTATAATTTGATTAAGAATAATAAATGATATGTTGATTTGTGTTGTTGCAGAAAAAGTTATAGGACCTAATCAGTAATAGAGGACTACTTCACGCCCACAAACACTAGATATGTGTTAAACTATTTTTAATAAATTATTTGTTTATTTTAGTATTTTATAAGAAATTTTATTTGATTATAATATAGTGTAAAATTGCAAAATAAAACAAATGAAAATAATACCTTGTTAAATGAGTTTGTCGAAAGATTATTTTCTAGTTAATGGAAATAATCCCCTATTAAATGGATATGTTAAAAGATTATTTCTTGTTAAGGAAAATGATGTTCTATTAAATGGATGAGTCAAAAGATTTTTTTCTTGATTTGAAAATAATATCTTGTTGAATGGGCATATTAAATGATTTTTTTTCTTTCTTACACTTTAGAAATAACATGCTAACTAATGAATGACTTGAGAAAATTATATCTTACTTAATAAAAAAGATACGTAGTTAAAGATTAGCAAAATAATATCTAAGTTAAATTAAAGTATTGATGATAAGTATTTCCTTTAATGAGTTAGGGAATATATTTTGTGTATGTTTTAAATAGTCACTATTTAAATTATTTATTATTAAGTGTAAATTTCTAGTTTTACCTAATATTCTTTTGTTATATAAATATGTTGCTAGGTATTTTGTACCCTAGATGTATAGATGAAAATCTTTGTTTAAATTAATTTTTGTATTGGAAGCATTAATATTTTATTAATATATCACTTATATGTTAAGAAATTTAAATGTTTTAATTATTCATTGCTGGGTATGTAATTAAGGATAATGTCCTTATTTAAGTTAGTAATAATCATATAGTTTTGTTTTATACAAAGTTGAATATGTTTTATTTCCTAACAAATTAATTCTTATTGTGAATTAATTAGTTTTAAATTTTGTATATGAAATAATATAATGCTAACTTAAAAAAAAAAAAAAACAAGGGTGGTAGGCGAGCATGAAAAATGATGTTTTGGTTGAGTTGTGAAGTTTATTATAATGGGATGAGTTTCTAGTTATTATTTACAAGTTTTGACTTTTAGTCGATAACTTGATAATGAAAATAAAAACGAGATTCTGTCAAAAATTTTAAAAAATATTTACACCGGGAGAAAAATCAACACTTATATATATATTCAGGGTTATTACAATTAGTATCAGAGCTCGTTTTTGGGTTCAAGAAACTGAATAAAAAACTAATAAATTGTTAATTTGAACCATAATAATACCTACAAGAAATGGTACGATGATAGGAGATGGTTTTGATGAGAGACAGGTTGAGGGCCTGTTAGAAGATACTGCCTCTCATATGTCTTTAATATCTCATCAGTTAAGATTGGGGAAGTCGGTTGGACTCTGTAATGATATTAATTTAAGATAGATTGTGGTATCACAACTTGAGGGTTTGAACCAATAAAGACAAGGAGTTGTGCCCTTAACTACACCATCAGTGCCTGTAATAATGCCTGCATTATATACTGACCCAACACTTATAGCTCAGATAGTGATGGCAGTGATCGAGGTAATGCCTGGTACTTCACCTCGATAGCTCTAGTAGCACTAATAATACATGTAACATTCATGGTTATAGCCCTAATTGATAGTATGGTTACATTACTACGAACTATAAAGAAAATAAGAGAATTAAGGTTGGAACCTTTTTTGGGCATACTAGACACGAAGATAGCTAGCAAATGGCTTTGCATAATTAAGGATACCCTAGATCAGATGTAGGTAGTAGAGGGCTTATGAGTAAATTATATTGCCTATTTAGTTTAAGCATTAATTTTGCTCCTCCTATCATCAAAAAATTATCGAACATGAGTTTCTAGCCTTGAAATAGGGAGACATATCAGTGATTGACTATTAAAAGAGGTTTCATGACCTCTCTATGTTTGCCTCATGTTATACTCCCAATGAACAACATAGAGTTGAAAGGTTGCGAGATGGACTACATCAAGAGTTAAGGCTGAGAATGGTTTCCTTTAAGTTTAGGATTATTAGGGAGCTTATTGAGGTAGCAGAAACCCTTGAGGCATGTTTGAGGGAGGGCCAACAAGGACAATATGGTTTGGGTAAGCAGAAGGATGCAAAGTATATCTCTAGTAGACTCCTTCTACCTAAAAAAGGTAAGGGATTTTTCATTTAGTTTAAAAAAATAAAAAAGGGAGTACCTCAACTGTATATACCAAGACTTTAGGGGTAAGGTCAACAAAAGAGCATCCAAACTTCAAAAGTGGTTTTTCTAAAGGAGCATCGGAGTAGAGAATGATTATTTATCTTTTATGTACCTAGTATAGACAAAGATTTTTAGGAGACTGTTCTGTAACACCTAGACGATGTTATATCTGTAGGGGGAACATAGATGTTGGGATTGCCCACATTTAGGCAGAGATGTTATTATTATAGGGGTTAAGCACACTTTTAAAGATATTATCCTCGTAGGACTAAGATCACTCAAAATCAGCAACAGTAAGCTCAGAGTTAGCAATAATTTTCCACTATAGACAGACTAGTTTGGGACTGCTAGGGAGCTTATTGAGGTAGTAGAGGCCCTCAAGGCATGTTAGAGGGAGGGTCAACAAGGACAATATGGTTGAGGTAAGTAGAAGGATGCAAAGTATATCTCTAGCAAACTCTTTCTACCTAAAAGAGGTATGGTATATTTCATTTAGTTTAAAAAAAAAAAATTTAAAAAGAAAAGAGTACCTTAGCTGCATATACCAAGACTTTAGGGGTGAGGTCAACAAAAGAGCAATTAAACTCCAGGAGTGGTTTTTCTAGAGAAACATCGAAGTAGAGAATGATTGTTTATCCTTTATGTACCTAGTATAGACAAAGATTTTTACGAGACTGTTATGCAACACCTAGACGATGTTATATCTATAAGGGGAACATAGATGGTGGGATTGTCCACATTTAGGCATGGATGTTATTATTATAGAGGTTAAGCACACTTTTAAAGATATTGTCCTTATAGAACTAAGATCACTCAAAATCAGCAGCAGTGGGCTTAGAGTTAACAACTATTTGCCACTATAGACAAACTAGTCTGACAAATATTATCTGGGGTTGGCTATAGTAGATGCAAAACTTATGTTTAGAATGATAAGATATAGGAGGCCTGAACTTAGGGAAGGGTATATTACATGACATAAAAGGAGAACAGAGTTCCTCCTAACATAGTGACAACTACATTACAGTTAAATTTTTTGCATGTTCATGTATTATTTGATAGTAAGACCACACACTCATTTGTTGCTATTAAGCTTGTGGGGAAAATTGGGAGAAAATCCTTGTAAAATAGATAATGAGTTTGTTATAAGTACTCTATTAAGTGAAACCATAAATATTGACTACATATATAAAGGGGTTCAACTTGTTATAAATATATGTGAATCAAAAGTAGATTTATTTTCATTAGAGTTACATAACTTTGATGACATCTTGGGGATGGACTAGTTAGGTATAAATAAGGCTTAAATAGATTGTTTTGTGAAAATAGTAACTCTCAATAGACCTAATGGTAGAAAAATTGTGTTTAGATAAAAGAGAAATGTTATCCCAAATTATATTATTTTAGCTATGACTATGAGAAAGATGGTAAAGAAAAAGTGTGAAACTTAACTTGCGTATGTCATAGAGACAAAAAAAGAAAAAATTTGATTGTTAGATGTTTTAATAGTGAGAACATTTCTCGATATATTCCTAAATGAGTTACTGGGAGTACCTCTAGAAAGGGAAGTAGAAGTCACTATTGATGTATTACCTGGTATATCTCTAGTAGCTTAGTCCTTATATTGGATGGCACCAGCAAAATTGGCAAAGCTAAATGTTTAATTATAAGAATTACTGGATAAAAGATTCATATGTTTGAGTAATTCATCTTGGAGAGTTCTTGTGTTGTTTGTAAAGAAAAAGGACAGAACTCTTAGACTCTACATAAATTATAAATAGTTGAACATGGTGACGATAAAGAATAAATATCTACTTTCACAGATAGATGATTTGTTTGATCAACTAAAAGGGGTTAGAGTGTTTATGAAAATAGACTTGAGAATGGAATACTATCAGTTAAGAATCAAGGACCTGGATGTATAAAAGACTGCATTCAAAACTTGTTATAGACTTGAGAATGGAATACTATCAGTTGAGAATGGAATACTAATGTCGTTCAGGTTAACTAAACACACCAACAATGTTTATAGACTTGATAAATTGAGTCTTTTGATCATACTTAGATAAGTTTATGGTGGTGTTATGAAATGAGCTTGTTATAAATTAAATGCGTAAAAAGTAAAATTTTGAATTTTGAATTATTTTGCAAAGCCACTAAAATTCCAAAAACAACACAAATACATCAAAAATATATTTTTTATATTTGTTTTAAAAAATAAAGAAAAATGGATAAAAAATCAGGTTATGACAAGTGGTATATATTTTATCACGTAAAGAATGTTTAACTTATTCTTAATAATGTATACATATAAAGATATAACTTTAAATGTCAGTATCATGAATAAAGCCTAAATTCCTTCTTATTTTGCAAAATCAATAAATATCTAAAGGCTTTGTAAAAATATCTGTTAATTGATGTTATGTGCTTACAAAATCATGTATAATATCAACCTTCATCATGTGATCCCTTAAAAAGTGATGTCTCACTTCAATATATTTTGGACGTGAGTGTTGTACAAGATTTTTATATAGACTTATTGTACTATTGTTATCACATTTAATAGGTATATGATCAAATACAAGACCAATGTCTTCTAGGTACACAACAACTACTTGTTGCTATATATTCTACTTCAGTTGATGAAGGGCTACTAAGTTTTGTTTCTTAATAGATCAAGATACTAGTGATGATTTTAAAAAACGATATGTTTCGCTAGTACTCTTTCTATCAACCTTACACTCGGTAAACTCAGCATCCAATTAACTAATCAAACTCAACTCGCTTCCTTTTGGATATCACAACCCTAAACAATTGCTCTATGTAAATATAAAATTCATTTTATAGCACTAACATGGGATTGTTTAGGACATACTTGACAACATGCACATAGACATACACAAAACATAATATAAGGTCTAGTTTCAGTTAAATATAAAAGTGGTCCAATCATACCTTGATATTTGGTGATGTCTACATTCTTATCATTTTCATCCACATCAAGCTTAGTTGATGTTCACATGGGCATGTCGGTTTCTTTGACATATTCCATCCCAAATCTCTTTAATAGATCCTTAATATACTTGCTTTGGTTGCTGAAGATGTCATGTTTTTGTTTGGTTGATTTGTAATTGAAGGAATAGGTTTAATTCTCCCATCATGCTCATTTCAAATTCATCTTGCATAAATTTTGCAAATTCCTTCCAAAAAGATTTATTAGTAGCACCAAATATAATATCATCAAATATATTTACACAAGTAAGATATCTTTACATTTTCTTTTTATGAAGAGGGTGGTGTTAATTTTGCTAATGTCGAAACTATATTCCATCCCAAATCTCTTGGTGCTTGTTTTAAACCATATAAAGCCTATTTTAGTCTAAAAATATGATTGGGAAAATAAAAGTTTTCAAAACCTTAAGGTTTCTCAACATACATGTTTTCCATGACAAACTATTTAAATATGCACTTTTAACATCTATTTGAAAAAGTGTAAAAATTAGTATGACATGTAAAAGTTAAAAGTATTTTTATTGATTCTAGTCTAGCCACTAGTGTAAATATTTCTTTATATTCAATGCCTTTTTCTTAATTATAACATTTGGTAACTAATTTAGCTTTATTTCTAACTATGGTCTCATACTCATCAACTTTGTTTGTAAACACTCATTTTGTTTTTATAATGGATTAATTTCTAGGCCTGGGAACTAGTTCTCATACATCATTCCTTTCAAATTGATTTTGCTCATCTTGAATGGGTGAAATTCAATATGCATCATTTTCAGCTTCTAGAAACGATTTGGGTTCTATATGAGAAACAAATGTACAATGTTCACTAATGTTTCTAAAATATGCTCTAATCATAGTATGTTTAAAAGGATTACCAATAATTAACTTGGAAGGATAAGAGATTAATACCTTAGCTCCTTTGATGGCATAAAAGAGTTACTTACCATCTCTTGTTGAATGTTTGTGCTTGGTTTGCTTTTGTTCATTTCTTTATTGTTGTCTTTCATGGTGGCCCTATCATTAAAGCTCAAATGTTGAACACTTTTATTAATGTCATCTAGAATCTCAATAATTTTATCATTTTGAGTTTCCTTAAAGGAGAAATGAATGGATTCTTCAAGATAAAATGTTTTATTATTATATATTCTATAAACCTTACTAGATGAGGAATAACCAGTTAACATACCAACATTGGATTTTGAATCAAACTTATTCAAATTATCTTTAGTATTAAGAATAAAACATTTTGAATAAAAAACTTTAAGATATAAGATATTGGGTTTTGTACTTCTCTAAAGCTTATAGGGAGTCTTTTTCAAATCCAACCTCAAGGTAACATGATTTAAAATATAGCATGTATTTATAGCTTTTTTTTAAAAAAAAAATGAGAGATATCAAATTCATTTAATATCATTCTTGCCATTTCTTGAAGATATCGATTTTTCTTTCCCACAACCCTTTTTTTTTAGGGAGTTCTAGATATGTAAAGTTATGGTGATTTTTTAGGGAGTTCTAGATGTGAAAAGTTATGGTGATATCCTTTTTCTTCACAAAATATTTCAAACAAATCATTTATATATTCACCACCATGATCGCTTCTTATGTTTACAATTGAAATATCGTTTTCATTTTAAACCTTAGAAATCCATAAATAGTTTCATCTTTTGATTTTAAAAACAAAACCTATGTATATCAAATAAATTCATCTATAGTTATAAATATATATTTATTATCACTTATGCTTCTAGCTTTAGTTAGATTAAGAGAGTGGTTGGTTTGAAAGTTGCTTTAACTTTTTTTTTATGGGACCCACACAAAAAAACATGTATTTTTAGCTTTTGAAGGTGTGATTTGTACTTTAAAAGGGTTGTACCTTTGAAAAAAAGCCACCATATCTCCAAGCCA
>NW_011503931.1:0-7892 GCF_000495115.2 Populus euphratica | reverse complement strand
TAATTTATGGTAAATGTTCATTTTAAATGCAGGCCTATCACATAAATGAAAGGATTGATTTATGACTTTAAGAACTTAAATTGCAAGGGCAAAGAGATGACCAAAATTAGAAAAGAGATGTCGGTGCAATCTAAACTGGAACACTGTTCGGTAATTGGGTCATATCTGGAGCTATAGATCTCAGATTTGGGTCTACTTTATATGGATAGAAAGGTAAGACATAAGCCTATAACTTTTATATGGAGTCCAAGGTCTAAAAAGGCCATTTTCAAGTCCAAATTGTAGCAACAACAAAGTAGCCCGAATCTGTCCTCCAGCCCGAGCACTATTCAGTATTTTGGCTATATATGGAGTTCTAAAAGTCCAAATGAGCTGAAGTTTTTACACAAGACAGCTGAGACAATTACCTACAACTTTCATGTTTTCGAGTGGCTCTAATTTTGACGTTATCAATGATGTTTTGGGCAGACAAGAGAAGATAAAGATTGTCACCAAGTTAAGAGTTGGCCACCCACTTATCAATTAGTCATCAAATCAATAGTTCCTAATTTTGGCCTATAAAAGGAGGAATTTGCTATGTATTTAAGCATCTTGGTTTCAAGGAGGTATTTGCCATGCATTTAGGCATCTTGGTTTCCAGATCAAGATCATGCTCTTGCTTTCTCTCTTTGTATTTTTTGTAATATTTATGCTTTGCTTTCATTAATATCAAGTTTATGCCTTTCATTTCCTTTCATTTACTTAGTTAACTCTTATCTTATTTATGTTCTTATTTTGTTTATTTATTTTTTTTCTTTCATTATGTCTAGCTAAGTTAGTTATGTCAAGGTGAAAAGGTTACACTAATGGTGTAAGAATAAGTATAATGTAAACTTAATATGGGCTTTAATGTTTGATACTAACATGTTTTGTATTTGTTATCTTGTTCACTCTTTAATACTTTGCTTGTTAAATGACTAATCTTGATTTATGTTGTATAACACTTGGTACAACAAATGCTTGACACTTTCATAGTTTAATCTTGATTTATGTTGTATAACATTTGGTACAACAAATGCTTGGCACTTTCATAGCCCATAATGTATGGTATAACCGACACCTGAGCTATGAAAGGAACTTGATTTGTTGTTAACATAAGTTATAATCATGAATGTTTGACGAGATTTACAAGTATTAGCATTAATTGAATAAGATGACTAATGTAATCATGTTAACAATATATAATCTGATTGGAACCTCCTTTGTGTGTGGTTTCCATTTCAATAATAAGAGTTTATACTATACTTGTTTGACATACCATTAGTGGAATCTCTAACCTTGACATTTGTTATTATCATTGTTTAATCGTTACATTAATATTTCTTCTCAAAGTTCTCATCTTTTTTTCCTTCTTTTTCTTTATTATTATTATTATTATTATTATTATTATTATTACTACTACTACTACTACTACTACTACTATTATTATTATTATTATTATTATTATTATTATTATTATTATTATTATTATTATTGTTATTATTATTGTTGTTATTGTAATTGTCATTGTTGTTGTATTATTGTTATTTATAATTTGTACAATTAACCTCCCTCTGGTTCGACCCCGGTCTTGCCGGGTTATTTATTACTTCGACACTCCTGCACTTGGGAGAAGACATCAATCTTTTAGTCGTGTCAAGTTTTGTATAAATTATAATTTTTATTTTCTCTTTTCACTTTTCTTGTATATAACTTTGTTTCTTTTCTCTTGTTTCTTCTTCTTTTGTTTTCTTCTTCCTTTTATTCTATTCGCCTTCTTTTGCTTTCTTCTTCTTCTTTTTATTTTATTCCTACACGTGCATGAGAGTGTGGTCACGTACATCAAGTGGTAGACTTTGTAGGGTATCCTCATCATTTTCAGAAAATATAGTTGAAGAAGATATTCAATCACTTCATAATGAGAATAATAAGAATAACCGTGCTACAACACTTAGAGACCATATGAATCCCACAAGAACAAGTGCACCATCATGCATAGTTTTTGCTCCCGATGCATCTCATTTTAATTTTAAACCAGGTATTATTCAACTTTTACCTTCTTTTCATGGCTTAGAATTGGAAAATCCATACTTGTATTTAAGGGAATTTGAGGAGGTCTGCAACACATATAATAATTTAAATTGTAGCATGAACACCATCAGATTAAAGCTTTTTCCTTTTTCATTAAAAGATAAAGCTAAAACATGGCTACAAAATTTAAGACCAGGATCCATTCGTGCTTGGGATGAAATGCAACAATAGTTTTTAAAAAAGTTTTTCCCATCTCACAGAACAAACTCTTTCAAAAGACAAATCACTACTTTCACTCAAAAACCAGGAGAAACATTTTACCAATGTTGGGATAAGTATCGAGACTTGCTTAATACTTGCCCTCATCATGGTTTTGAAACATGGAGATTGATTTCACATTTCTATAAAGGGTTGACACCTAGAGATAGGCAAATGGTTGAATTGATGTGCAATGAAACATTTGAAGATAAAAACCATGATGAAGCAATGGAGTACTTAGACTTGTTAGCTGAAAATGCTCAAAATTAGAACACCGCGGGTACTTATAAGGCACAGAGTAAAACTAAACCTCATACATCTAGTGGAGGTATGTACAACCTTAGGGAAGATCATGACCTTCAAGCCAAGTTTGCATCTTTAGCTAGAAAAGTCGAGGCACTAGAATTGAAAAAGAGTGGTCAATTAAAATCTGTTGAAAACATTGTGTGTCAAATCTGTGAAACAAATGAACACTCAACCAATGATTGTCCAACCTTGCCTTCTTTTAAGGAATGTCTCCATGAAGAAGCCCATGCTTTAAACAGTTTCCAAAGGGCCAACCACAACCCATACTCCCAAACATACAACCCTGGTTAGAGAAATCACCCAAATTTCAGTTGGAAGAGTGAGAACAACAATGCACAAACTTCACAACCACCGTTTCAAGCACACCACAATTTCCAAAATTCTCATGAATATGCACCTCCTTATGCTCCACCTTCTAGAAGAACTCTTGAGGAAACATTGCATGCATTCATTGAAACGCAAGAGACAATCAATACTCAACTTGCTCAAAACATGACAGATTTTAAAGATACTCTTGCAAAATTAACATCTGCTCTTAGTTTCCAAGAGAAAGGTAAGTTTCCATCTCAACCACAACAAAATCCCAAGGGGCAATATAATGCAAATGCAAGTAGTTTCAGAAGCCAACACATGGACCAAGTCAAATCAGTCACTACTCTGCGCAGTGGTAAGGTTATTGAAAAACCCTCTCTTAAACCTTATGAGAAAGATGATGAGTCAATCTCTGAGGGTAAGGAAGGGGTTGAATCTGAAAATTGCAAAGAAAAGACTGATTTTCTGCCAGCACTTCCATTTCCTCAAGCCATGACCAAACAAAGGAAAGTCAATCACAACTCTGAAATTTTTGAAATTTTCAAACAGGTAAGGATCAATATACCTTTGCTGGATGCTATTAAACAAGTTTCTTCCTATGCTAAATTTTTAAAAGATCTATGCATTGTGAAGAGAAAACTGAATGTGAAAAAGAAAGCCTTTCTAGCCAAACAAGTAAGTGTTATTCTTCAAAACAATAATGCTTTGAAATATAAAGACCCTGGTTGTCCTACAATTTCTTGCTTTATTAGAGAGCATAAAATTGAAAGAGCCTTACTTGATCTTGGTGATAGTGTGAATTTACTTCCATATTAAGTTTTTTAGTCTCAATCTAGGTGAGTTAAAACCAACTTCTATATCTCTTTTACTTGCTGATAGATCTGTAAAAGTGCCTAGAGGAATAATTGAAGATGTGTTAGTACAAGTCGATAAATTCATTTATCCTGTGGATTTTATTGTCTTGGACACAGAACCTGTTGAAGCATGTAATTCATTTCCTGTTATTTTAGGACGTCCGTTTCTTGCAACCTCTAACGCATTGATTAATTGTAGGAATGGACTGATGAAGCTATCATTTGGAAACATGACATTGGAGATGAATATTTTCAACATTTGCAAGCAACCTGGAGATGATAATGATTTACAAGAAGTAGATCATATTGACGAATTAGTTTATGATCAACTTGAATCTACTTTAAGTAAAAATGAATTGGATGAATCTGAAGATTTGCAAATGATTTATTCTGAGGAAGAAATCACGGATGAAACAAGCACCAAAAATGTTGATGCGAATCTTTTATCAATAGTGACAACAGATTCGACATCTGACATCACACCAATCGATGATTACTTTCCTAACGAATCCTTACTTTCTCTTAGTCCAATGCCTTGGTATGATAAAAATATCAATTTTCTTGCTTTAGGAGATTTGCCAGCTGATTGGAGTACCCAAGACAAAGAAAAGTTTTTGAACGAAGTGAAGAGCTTTTATTGTGATGACCCTAACTTATTCAAATATTGTCCTGATCAAATATTTCAAAGATTCATTCCCGACAATGAGGTAAGTAGTGTCATTAAACTTTTTCATTCTAAAGCATATGGAAGTTATTTCTCGTCAAAAACGACAGCTGCAAAAATCTTTCAAAATGGATTTTATTGGCCCACCATGTTCAAGGACACGCATGCATTCTGCAAAACTTGTGAAAATTGTCAAAAAGTTGATACTGGTCAAAAAGTTTTGTTTTATAATTCTCAACTTTATGCATTCCCTAGAGAGCTAAGACCAAGATGGAACAATCCTAATGGGGCTTGTGATATTGAGAATTCAACGAATGACAATGTTTTTAAGGAAAATGGACATCGTTTGAAAGCTTACTTTGATAATTTTCCTAGTAAAAATAAATCAACTGGTTTGAATGATCTTGTAGATAAAGGTTGATTATTTTGTTTTTCTCATGTTGTTTTTATTTTTGAGTGATTTTTGCTAGTTTCTCTCACCCCGGTCAAATGGCGGATAACAGTACTTCGTGACTTAAGTCGGTTCTTTTAGTTTCCTACAATAATTGATATCTGTGTATATATTTATGCAATTCTTTGAGTCTCTGCTCCAATTCTCATTTGAAAATGGACACTAATCTTGAAAAATTAAAAAAGTATTTTCCTGCTCTGCCTCAAAATGCGATTACAAAAATTTACCATGCTAGATGTGCAAGATTGAGATTGTTAATGAATCATGGAATTCCTGAAGATATTCGCTGGTTGATTGAAGCAAAGGTACGATTATGAGGTGAGTCCTCTAACTCCTTCATTTCACATATGCGTGGAACATGTAAAAGCACTTTTGCAAAGAAACGTCGTGCAAAACAAATGAAAGTCTGTCATCGATGTGCTAGATGGACTTGTAATACACAATGTTGTTCTTTAGGAATAGTATCTATAAACCCTGAAGATAAAATACAATTCATTAAGGATGGCCTGAGTAAGGAGTCTTTAGATAATCTTCTATTGACTCTTGAGACGCATCCTAGTGGAGATGTGCATCGTATAATTCATGATTTATGGCCACTATTTCATAAAGAACATGATCGACTTAGTCTTAGGAATCTGACTAAAAAAGACCCTGTTTGCCAGTTTTTAAGAAAACTGGATGGGAAGCCTATCCCCGACCCATAGAGGGCATTTAAGCCGTTCTTGGACGTAAAACCAAGGGAAGATGTGAGCCACAATCACAACTACCTGTACATACACATGCTTTTTCAAAAGTAAATAAATAAATAAATAAATAAAAAGAGAGAGAGACTGTGTGAGACTCCAGCTGGCCTACATATAGGTGTTATGATTGTCTTTCTAATTTCTCATCTATAAAACCTTATCTTCCTTCCTTTCATTTCTACTCAACCCATACATTCAACAAATACAAAAGTATGTAGAAATGGCAAGTTCCTCAAGTCATCATATAAGAAATATCTGTGTTTTCGGTGGATCTAGTCCTGGGAAAGAAAAGGAGTTTTTAGAATCAGCAAATCATCTTGGTCAAGTGCTAGCTGAGAGAAAGATTCATTTAGTGTATGAGGGAGGCGGTCTTGGGTTAATGGGAGGTGTGTCAATAGCTATATTTTTAGGAGGTAGTCAAGTTTTGGGGGTCGTCCCTAAAGCTTTAGCACAAGGGGACATCATTGGAAAAACAATTGGAGAGGAACTTCAGGTCTCCACAATGTCGGCTTGAATGAATGCAATGTTTAACCATGCTGATGCCTTCATTGCTTTACCAGGTGGTCTAGGTACATTGGAAGAGATTTTTCATATTTCCTCTTGGGCTCAACTGCATATTCACCATAAACCTATAGGTTTGTTAAATGTTAATGGTTATTATGATAAGTTGTTGTCTTTTCTTGATCATGCTGTGGAACAAGAATTTCTAACATCTTCTGCACGACAAATCATAATCTCTGCTGCTACTGCTGAACAATTGATTGACCAACTACAATCTTTCATTCCTGTAATTGATCCTTTCATGAGTCGCATAAATTGGTCAACTAAGGAAAGCCGTAAAAAGTTTAGATTGGATTTGAGCCTTCATTTGTGAATCTTTGTGTCTTTTGGTTCTATTATTGTATTTTGTTGTTACTTTTATTTGTTTCTGTGTGTTTCAGGTTTGTCAGTGTTCGTTATTTCAGGTGATATCTTCTATACTCTATCTTTCTACCTTTAAACATTGAGGACAATATTTTGTTTTAGTTGGGGGGAGAGGGGTAAAAACTTGACATAACTAAAAGATTGATGTCTTCTCCCAAGTGCAGGAGTGTCGAAGTAATAAATAACCCGGCAAGACCGGGGTCGAACCACAGGGAGGTTAATTGTACAAATTATAAATAACAATAATACAACAACAATAACAATTACAATAACAACAACAATAATAATAATAACAATAATAATAATAGTAATAATAATAATAGTAATAGTAATAGTAATAATAATAATAATAATAATAAAGAAAAGGAAGGAGAAGAAGATGAGAACTTTGAGAAGAAATATTAATGTAACGATTAAACAATGATAATAACAAATGTCAAGGTTAGAGATTCCACTAATGGTATGTCAAACAAGTATAGTATAAACTCTTATTATTCAATTGGAAACCACACACAAAGGAGGTTCCAATCAGATTATAGATTGTTAACATGATTACATTAGTCATCTTATTTAATTAATGCTAATACTTGTAAATTTCGTCAAGCATTCATGATTATAACTTATGTTAACAACAAATCAAGTTCCTTTCATAACTCAGGTGTCGGTTATACCATACAGTATGAACTATGAAAGTGCCAAGCATTTGTTGTACCAAGTGTTATACAACATAAATCAAGATTAGTCATCTAACAAGCAAAGTATTAAAGAGTGAACAAGATAACAAATACAAAACATGTTAGTAACAAACATTAAAGTCCATATTAAGTTTACATTATACTTATTCTTACACCATTAATGTAACCTTTTCACCTTGACATAATAAATTTAGCTAGACATAATGAAAGAAAGAAAAATAAATAAACAAAATAAGAACATAAATAAGATAAGAGTTAACTAAGTAAATGAAAGGAAATGAAAGGCATAAACTTGATATTAATGAAAGCAAAGCATAAATATTACAAAAAATACAAAGAGAGAAAGCAAGAGCATGATCTTGATCTGAAAACCAAGATGCCTAAATGCATAGCAAATGCCTCCTTTTATAGGCCAACATTGGGAACTATTGATTTGATGACTAATTGATAAGTGGGTGGCCAACTCTTGACTTGGTGACAATCCTTATCTTCTCTTGTCTGCCCAAAACATCATTGATAATGTCAAAATTTGAGCCACTTGAAAACATGAAAGTTGTAGGAAATTGTCTCAGCTATCTTGTGTAAACAATTCAGCTCATTTGGACTTCTAGAACTCCAGATATGGCTAAAATACTG
>NW_011503901.1:5135-8057 GCF_000495115.2 Populus euphratica | reverse complement strand
TATTTTTTAATAAATATTTTTAAAATCAACAAATTAATTTAAAAATAGAAAAAGTATATTAATTTAAATTAAAAAAATTCAATTTTTTAAAACCATTTTTAAAATAGCCCTTCTACGCTGGACTTTCTTCATAGCTACAAATACGGGGAACAGCTGTTTGAGAGTGAACAAGACAAGATGCTTGTCTCATGCAAACTCTAACTATAGTCATCAGAACTGGTTCAAAGCCTAGGGTCATTGTTGTGTTGGTAAAATGAATTTTTTTTTAATTAAAAATAAAAACCGGATCAATCAGATCACTAAGTTAATATGCAGATCGGGTTAATAACTTTGACCATGCCTTCCAAAAATTTAAAAACTCCAAAACGGTTGAAGCTTGAAAAGAGGCTAGATAGATAACAACAGAGAGAAAGAGAGAGAGGATGACGGAAGGATTGAGTGAAGACGAAAGAAAAGCACTAAGAGGAAGCAAATTCGCACCCCTCCCTCCTCCTCCCTTTCGTTCCCAACAACCCAGGTATTCTTTTTTTTCCTTTTCCTTTTCCTTTTCTTTTTCTCTCTCTTTTTCTTATTTACGAGTCTATCTAGAGTTTTGTTTCTTGATTATGTATGTATCTTATACCGTTAGGTTAGCGCATCCTGGTGGACCATTAAGGACTAATAAAGCTGCAGCCTTGGCTAAATTTCTTGAAAGAAAACTGCAAGACCCAAATGGGTTGGCTTCCATTGATCCTGATATCCTTGAGTTGGCTGTCAAGAATGCCAAAGACACTGTCTTGACTAGTAATAATTATTTCAAGCATAAAAACAATTTAACAAAACATAAAAAACAACCATAATTAATATGTCAAACTTACAACCAGGTTATAAGACCGAGATAACTCCATTAAAAATAAATCATGAGTTTCAATCTCCTCAGTATTGAAAGTTGAAATTAAAAAAAATCAATTAAAAAAAACATAGAAACCCTGAGTTAATCCATCAAACTCATGACCCGAGTTATCAAACCGAGATAATATTATATAAAAAAATAAAAAAATGACTTAATTTTATCAAGGTTAACCTATCAAATCTGCAGTTTTAAAACTGAAACAACCTTATAGAGAGAAAGTCAAAACAAATTATAAAGCTTAATTTGTAATTTTTCCTATTAGACCAAATGTTGACTGATGATATTTGTAAAAATTTTAATTAAAAAATAACATAAAAAATATGTCAAATCAACTTAAGTTAACCGTTAAGTAATACCGGGTTATGAGACCAAGATAACCTAATGAAAAATAAACTGAAACAAGTTATCAAACCTAATTTTCAATCAAACAAAATATTAATTAATGAAATTAAAAAACTCAATTAAAAAAATTTTAAAAAAAATCAATTTGATTAACCTGCTAAACTCGCAACTTAATTCATCAAACAGGGACAACCCAATAAAAAACAAGTTCACTATTGAAAGACTTGTGATTTAGATTATAAGACCAATATAATCTCCTAAAAAAATGACATGATTTAACTAGGATTTAAAGGCCAAAACTCTTCACCATAATTTTAAGACTAAGATATTCTCATAAAAAACAAATCAAAACAGATTATGATTCTGAACCAACCCAATGTTAAATGATAAAATTAATAATAAAAAAATTAATAAACAAAAGACATTGAAAAACAACCCAAGATAACTCAGATTAATATGTTAAACACTATTTTCGAATTATGAGATCAAAGATAATATAATGAAAAGTAAATAAAATAAATTATAAAATTTAATTCTCAATAAAATTAATATTAAAAAAATAAATTAAAAAAAATATTAAAAAAATATAAATCAACCAGGTTAACCCACCAAATCAGGTTAACTTGTTAAAATTAGGACTTATCTCATAAGAATGTGATAATTAAATAGAAAAAAATTAATATTAAAAGATAAAATTAATTTAAAAATATTAATTCAAAAATTCAAAAAAAAATAATAAAACAAATTACTATTCTAATAAATAGTAATTTACGAGATGAAATACAGTAAAACTCCATTAATTTTCAGTTTACAGTCAATTTATGGGATCATATTATTACAGTACAGGACTAGCTAATTGCAATTCCCCGTGCACCTATCCTTCCCAAAACTTTATGATTTTTAAATTATTCACTTCAGATGCTCTAGTGAATATAGGGCTGTACTTTTATTCTTATAATACAAAATTTAGTATTCATGAATTATATTTGTATTGTTATTTAATTTATGTTTTATGGTCAAATTATTTTTTTATAAAAAATTATATGCACGATTTTTTTGATATATTTTTGTGGTTAAAATATTCTAAGTTATAATAAAAAAAATTTATGCATATATATAATCAAATAAATTAAAAACTATTTATATTAATTAATAATAACTAAAAATAAAATAAGAAAAATTGAGAGATAATTTGCTAAATTTGTTTGTTAAAATAATTTTATAATCAATCAAACAATAATAAAAATAAACATACACAATAAATTTGATTAGTACTTAAAAGTGCATTTTTATCAAGGTTTTATATCATCATTTTGCACTTGAAGTATCAATAACTCCTTAACTAAAGCATGTTTTATAATAATATATCTAATAATATAAGATACTTTTAATTTGTGGTAAATGTTTATTTTAAATGCAGGCCTATCACATAAATGAAAGGATTGATTGATGAATTTAATAACTGAAATCGAAAGGATAAAGAGATGGCCAAACTTAGAAAAGAGATGTCGGTGCAATCCAAACTGGAACACTATTTGGTAATTGGGTCATATCTGGAGCTATAGATCTCAGATTTAGGTCTACTTTATATGGATGGAAAGATAAGACATAGGTCTACAACTTTCATATGGAGCCCAAGAAATACAAAGGCCATTTTCAAGTCCAAATTATAGCAACAACAAAAAAGT
>NW_011503901.1:0-4421 GCF_000495115.2 Populus euphratica | reverse complement strand
TATTATTATTATTATTATTATTATTATTATTACTATTGTTGTTGTTGTTATTGTTGTTTTATAATTGTTGTTTATAATTTGTACAATTAACCTCCCTGTGGTTCGACCCCGGTCTTGCCGGGTTATTTATTACTTCGACACTCCTGCACTTGGGAGAAGACATCAATCTTTTAGTCGTGTCAAGTTTTTGGCGCCGTTGCCGGGGAGGTAAGTTCTTGTATAAATTATAGTATTTATTTTATTTTCTCTTTTCACTTTTCTTGTATATAACTTTGTTTCTTTTCTTTTGTTTCTTTTTATTTTGTTTTCTTCCTCCTTCTTTTGCTTTCTTGTTCTTCTTTTTATTTTATTCCTACACGTGCATGAGAGTGTGGTCACGTACATCAAGTGGTAGACTTTGTAGGGTATCCTCATCATTTTCAGAAAATATGGCCGAAGAAGATAATCAATCACTTCATAATGAGAATAATGAGAATAACCGTGCTAGAACACTTAGAGACCACATGAATCCCACAAGAACAAGTGCACCATCATGCATAGTTTTTCCTCCTGATGCATCTCATTTTAATTTTAAACCAGGTATTATTCAACTTTTACCTTCTTTTCATGGTTTAGAATTGGAAAATCCATACTTGCATTTAAGGGAATTTGAGGAGGTGTGCAACACATATAATAATTTAAATTGTAGCATGAACACCATCAGATTAAAGCTTTTTCCTTTTTCATTAAAAGATAAAGCTAAAACATGGCTACAAAATTTAAGACCAGGATCCATTCGTGCTTGGGATGAAATGCAACAACAGTTTTTGAAGAAGTTTTTCCCATCTCATAGAACAAACTCTTTCAAAAGACAAATCACTACTTTCACTCAAAAACCAGGAGAAACATTTTACCAATGTTGGGATAGGTATCGAGACTTGCTTAGTACTTGCCCTCATCATGGTTTTGAAACATGGAGATTGGTTTCATATTTTTATGAAGGGTTAACACCTAGAGATAGGCAAATGGTTGAATTGATGTGCAATGGAACTTTTGAAGATAAAGACCCTGATGAAGCAATGGAGTACTTAGACTTGTTAGCTGAAAATGCTCAAAATTGAGACACCGCGAGTACTTATGAGGCACCGAGTAAAACTCAATCTCATACATCTAATGGAGGTATGTATAACCTTAGGGAAGATCATGACCTTCAAGCCAAGTTTGCATCTTTAGCTAGAAAAGTCGAGGCACTAGAATTGAAAAAGAGTGGTCAATTAAAATCTGTTGAAAACATTGTGTGTCAAATATGTGAAACAAATGAGCATTCAACCAATAACTGTCCAACCTTGCCTTCTTTTAAGGAATGTCTCCATAAACAAGCTCATGCTTTAAACAGTTTTTAAAGGGCCAATGATAACCCATACTCGCAAATATATAATCCTGGTTGGAGAAATCACCAAAAGTTTTGTTGGAAGAGTGACAATGCACAAACTTCACCACCACAGTTTCAACCACACCATAATTTCCAAAATTCTTATGGATATGCACCTCCTTATTCTCCACCTCCTAGAAGAAATTTTGAGGAAAATTTGTATGCATTCATTGAAAAGCAAGAGACAATCAAAACTCAACTTGCTCAAAACATGACAGATTTTAAAGATACTCTTGCAAAATTCACATCTGCTCTTAGTTTCCAAGAGAAAGGTAAGTCTCCACCTCAACCACACCAAAATTCTAAGGGGCAATACAATGCAAATGCAAGTAGTTTCGGAAGCCAACACATTGATCAAGTTAAATCAGCCACTACTCTTCACAATGGTAAGGCTATTGAAAAACCCACTCTCAACCTTGTGAGAAAGATGATGAGTCAATCTCTAAGGGTAAGGAAGTGGTTGAATCTAAACATTGCAAAGAAAAGACTGATTCCTCTCCAGCACTTCCATTTTCTCATGCCATGACCAATCAGGAAGAAATCAAGGATGAAAAAGGCACCGAAAATATTGATGCAAATCTTTTATCAAAAGTGACAACAGATTCGACACCCGATATCACACCAATCGATGATTACTTTCTTGATAAATCTCTACTTTCTCTTAGTTCAATGCCTTAGTTTGCTAAAAATATCAATTTTCTTGCTTTAGGATTTTTGCCAGCTCACTAGAGTACCGAAGATAAAAGAAAATTTTTGAGCAACGTGCAAAATTTTTATTGGGATGACCCTTATTTATTCAATTATTATCCTAATCACATATTTCAAAAATGCATTCCTGACAATGAGGTAAGTACATTAAATTTTGTCACTCTAAGGCACATAGGGATCATTTCTCGTTAAAAAAGAGGATTGTAGAAATCTTACAAAGCATATTTTACTGGCCCACCATATTCAAGGAATCACATGCATCCCGCAAAACTTGTGAAAATTATCAAAAGGTGGGATTTATTTCAAAACATAGAGAGTCTTTAGATAATCTTCTATTGACTCTTAAGTCTCATCATAGTCGAGATAAACATTGTGCAATTCATGATTTATGGCCCCACTTTCATAAAGAACATGATCGACTTAGTCTTAAGAATTTGACTAAAAAAGACCCTGTTTGCCAGTTTTTAAGAAAACTGGATGGGAAGCCTATCCCCGACCCATAGAGGGCGTTTAAGCTGTTCTTGGATGTAAAACCAAGGGAAGATATGGGCCACAATCACAACTACCTGTACATATACATGCTTTTTCAAAAATAAATAAATAAATAGAGAGAGAGTGTGTGTGTGAGACTCCAGCTGACCTACATATAGGTGGTATGATTGCCTTTCTAATTTCTTATCTATAAAACAGACTCCAGCTGGCCTACATATAGGTGTTATGATTGCCTTTCTCATTTCTCATCTATAAAACCCTCTCTTCCTTCCTTTCATTTCTACTCAACCCATACATTCAACAAATACAGAAGTGTGTAGAAATGGCAAGTTCCTCAAGTCATCAAATAAGAAATATTTGTGTTTTCGGTGGATCTAGTCCTGGGAAAGAAAAGGAGTTTTTAGAATCAGCAAATCATCTTGGTCAGGTGCTAGCTGAGAGAAAGATTCATTTAGTGTATGGGGGAGGCAGTCTTGGGTTAATGGGAGGTGTGTCAATAGCTGCATTTTTAGGAGGTAGTCAAGTTTTGGGGGTCGTCCCTGAAGCTTTGGCACAAGGGGACATCATTGGAAAAACAATTGGAGAGGAACTTCAGGTCTCCACAATGTCGGCTTGAATGAATGCAATGTTTAACCATGTTGATGTCTTCATTGCTTTACCAAGTGGTCTAGGCACATTGAAAGAGATCTTTCATATTTCCTCTTGGGCCCAACTGCACATTCACCATAAACCCATAGGTTTGTTAAATGTTAATGGTTATTATGATAAGTTGTTGTCTTTTCTTGATCATGCTGTGGAACAGGAATTTTTAACATCTTCTGCACGACAAATCATAATCTCTGCTGCTACTGCTGAACAATTGATTGACCAACTACAATCTTTCATTCCTGTAATTGATCCTTCTATGAGTCGCATAAATTGGTCAACTAAAGAAAGCCATAAAAAGCTTAGATTGCCTAAGCAATTAAGCTCGTAGGGGTGTTTTAACACCTAATACCCTAAAGTCAACTGACTTGGGAGCTATTGGCCCAACGCTTGTTACATGGGTTGAGGAGAAAAGCTTAAGGGAATCAAACATTGCACTATCTACATATCAGTATCTGCGACCCGAGTTACTAAGCTTGTAGGGGTGTCTCAACACCTAATGCCCTAAGACCAACTTGTCTGGGAGTCATTAGCCGAAAACTTGTTACATGGGTTAAAGATGCATGGTGTTTTAAATTATATGTATATATATATATATAAAAGACAAAAAAAAACAAAAATAATAACCCCAATATAAGGAAGTTAACCTTAAACATTAAAACAAAAATTTTGTTTCTTCCAAGAAAAGCCCCATAATTATGTGTTAATACATTGAGCATAAAAGAAAGGTTTATGAATATCTTGTTAAGAGGTATTGAGCAGGTATATAAATTTAACGAGAGTTTGTTTATCTGGATAGATTAATGGAAGTTAAATGATGAATGCCTTGCTTTGTGGAATTTGCAAATTTTTCTATTTTAACACTTTGATTACTAGGGACTAGTAATAAGCTGGTTGAGGGGTGTGATTAGTACTTAAAAATATATTTTTATCAAGATTTTATATCATCATTTTTCATTTGAAGTATCAATAACTCCTTAACTAAAGCATGTTTTACAATAATATATCTAATAATATAAGATACCTTTAATTTGTGGTAAATGTTCATTTTAAATGGAAGCCTATCACATAAATGAAAGGATTGATTGATGAATTTAAGAACTGAAATTGAAAGGATAAAAAGATGGCCAAACTTAGAAAAGAGATGTCGGTGCAATCCAAACCG